>NC_057811.1:413359406-413365783 GCF_018294505.1 Triticum aestivum
AAAATCTCTCTTCTCCACCGTCCCCTTCCGCGCCCAGATTGCTCAAATCCCTAATTCGCCGCCAACCCTCGAATCGCCCCTCGTCTCATCTCTTTCCCCACCGTTCCCCACCTCTGTGCCGGACTAGGCCTGGGCATTCGGTATAAACCGAAAATTCGGCTTATACCATTCGGTTATTTTGGAAATTCGGTTAGCAAAATAAAAAACCGAAAAAGACATCCCAAAATAGAAAACCGAATATTCGGTTAACCGAGCTTTTCGGTTTGGCAATCGGTTTCTACCGTATTTGCCAAATCTGCCAACGATTCAGCTGTGAGGTTAGCTTCATTTCCACCCGCACTCTATATAGACTAGCTATCCATCTCAATGTGCGTGGCTGGCCGAGGTGGGACTAAACCACTAGCCCGCAGCGCCTCATACTCACATACAAATTGACTACGTCGGGCACACATAGGAAATGGGATCCACAGCAGCTTGCTAGCTTGGGCCTTGCATGCAGGTCGTCGCTCGCCGGCTTGGCCCATGTATTTTGTTCTGTCGCGACTCGTGAACGCACGCACTCGAGGCTACCTAGCACGGGAACAGCTCGCTGTTGCACACGTCCTAGCCTACATTCGGTTTTTCTGTTCGGTTACTGTGCTTATACCGAACCGAAGGAAACAAGTTCGGTTAGCAGAGATACTAACCGAATTTTTTTGTACTAACATTAAAAACCGAAATTTCGGTTTTTTCAGTTTCGGTATCGGTTCGGTCTTCGGTTCGTCGGTTTTTATGCCCATCCCTATGCCGGACGACGATCACGAAGACGACGGTCGCGCTTCACCACCGCACCGGAGCTACCTCATCTACGCCCTCGTCCACCGCACCGGGTGGTCCACCGACAACGTCGGCCGCCGCAACCGATGTGCCTCACAAACACTGAGTTTCACCGCATCAGGTGCGCTTCACCGACGCCGTCTCCCAGCTCACCGGGGCTACTTCACCGAGCACATCGTCGCACCTCCGCCCCCCGAGGCCGTTGGGGCTTCACCAACGGTCTCGTCCACTGCATCGTAGCGCTCCGCTGCCACTCAAGATCTGCATCCGTGCGCGGCCAGCCAACGCCAGCGCATCACCCTCAACGGCTCTAAAGTGACCCGCACTCTAGCTAGGCGAGCATGCCCAAACGCCGGCCCGAACTAGGTATCCACACATCACTCCCTTGTGCACTGTTCCGACGATGTTTGGATATCCTTTCACTGCTCTCTTAGCTTACACGCCTATGCAACTCTGACTTTAACTCTTGTTTCTTCTGGAGATATCATCTGAAACAAGCAAATCCATTTTTAGCGAAGCATGACGGCGCTAAGGGATCTGGTACACATCCTGCACACCCGTATAACCTTGTAAGTATCTGTCCTCCGGTACAACATCAAGGTCGATTCCTCTTATTTGATCAACCATTCGCCATGTCAAAAATGCAGAGGGGGATGCAAGGAGCACAAGGCCTGCACATCCAAGAAAGTGGTAACATGTACTTGTACATGGAACATCCCAAGCGCAAGCAGAGCTGCAGTGAACCTTTACAACGAGCTAGCGTAAGTCCCTGCATTTCATTTAATTCGTACTGGCATTCGTGTATGATTTGTGTGCAGTGGCTGATCCACGAATTCAAGTTACCAGGGGCGAACATTTAACTTAAAAAATACGAAGGCACTTGCACTCCGGAAATCAACATAACTTGAGAAATGTGAAGCTACATGCACTTTGAAAACCAGCTAATGATCCAAAGTAGTTCAGATTATAAACACTTAATGATGCAAGCACCAAAAAACACAAAATGCAACATGGTGTACAAGGACTACAAACATGGTCTGTGCCTGCTTGAATTATTCGTTCTCTGGCTGAAAATATCGAAGTGTAATTGCACGTATAACCAGTGCGCAAACTGCATATCAATATATCTATCCTGCACAAGTATGGCAATAGTTTCAAACAATAGATTAGAAAAGTATTTATGCTATGTTGTCATGATACGGGGACTTTCTGGTAGATGGCCTCGACGTTTCCTCAAGCTATGAAAATGCACTATAATTTGCTTGTCATCAATGCCTGGAAATCTCTGTCTCTCTCAACATAGTAGATCATCATTAGACACTAAATCCTTCAATGAGCTTGCAAAATGCTTGCATTAGATCCCTCATTAGACACTATATGTTCATCACCAGGAGCATGTAAAATGTTTGCATCAAATCCTTCATTAGCAGTCTGTTCATTAGACACTTCAGGCTCAAGAACAACATGAGCTTGTATGTTTGCACCGGAAACTTGATTAGATACATCAGATTCAGTCAGTTCAGTATTGATTGGGGAGTTATAAAATAAGTAGAAATTGGTTTCATTTTCTCATAGATTCCCTACATACAAGCAATTTTACAACACCGTCAGGTTTAACTATTGGCCAGAAATTGAAGAGTTGAATTAGATATAATCAGGGATGTGATGTACCTGCTCGTTGCGCATGCTACTCTTGCAAGCTGCGACTGTCCGTTTGCGCAAGCTCGATGCCATGCCCGTGCTGCCGCTGCTGCCTCCCACGCAGGCTACACCCAGCGTTGGATCTTCATCTTCTTTTCCTTCCGTTCACTTGAAGCCCGGCGACCGCCCTCCAACGAGGGCGCGAGGAAGTGCTGTGTCGGTCTGTCTAGCGGCGGCTAGGTTAGGAGCAAACCAGACTGGAGGCTGGAGCGAATGAATTGGGATTTTTCCTGCTATCGATCGATATGGGAGGCGCTCGTTTGGGCCGCGAGCCTGCTATAGGACCTGCCTTGCACTTATGTTATTGGCCCATCCAAATTGAAACATTTTTCTTCATTTTTTACATTGCCTGCTTGTGCGTTGGGACGAACAAAACTAGCGTGGGCCAACCTGGATGACTCAAACTAGGTGCACACTTTCCAGCCACCTGAGGCGGCCGCCCATACCAGCCCCTAGGGTGGCGTCGCCCCCTTTTTGCGTGTATGATTGGATAGTGAAAAATATTCCAGTGGCGCTTTTGATTTACCCACAGAATGGTTGAATTGCTTGTTTCTATGAACTGAGTTCGCCAATAATGTGAAGGATGCCAGTCTTTTCATCCTATTATAGATTGATTAGGTCTCGATATGCCAAAAGTAATCACATGAAATATACAGTAAAATCCAGTGTGATGTGTTTGGCTACAACTAGTCTGACTACACGTCCTCATATAACATATCAAGGACGCACCATCTTACCAGATTAACCATTCGACTTACCCATGCAGTGTGGGAAGAAAGAAGTATTGGGACTGCGTATCCAAGCAATTGATGCCATGGACTCCTTCGTACAACCTTGTAAGCGAAAAAGAAGTTGCAGTGTGCCTGTACAGAGAACTAGCGTAAGTTCAGTTACCTGCTTCTCGGAATTTTAGTTAGCCACTTATTGCAAAATTGTTCAATTACGTCGCTTGGCTTAATTTAGTTTGCTACTGATTACATAATGGCACAGCCTGTTAATCATATTGTAGACTGCGCCTATCTATGTGTTTGATACTTACTGTTAAGAATTACCTGTTTGCCTTAACTTAAATATCTACTTGTTTGTTTAACTGCTTTGCTGCTGCAACAACGGGTTACAATGATGTTAATAACTACTTTTCAGCATCCAATTGAAACTCTTTAATTCCTTGTTTGTTTAACTGGTTTGCTGTTATAACTCCCAGTTGAGATGTTTTGCTAACTTCAACTTTTCTGAATCCAATCGGACCTTTAATGGCAAAACATGTTAGCCCAAGATCAAAGAGCGAGGTCCCCATGGACGTTGCATCATCCCACAGCAGTGGCACCGGCCCAATCGTGCATTATGAATTGCCAACTGCTGATGCTCTAGAGGCTAAACTAGTGGTAGAAAGAGATTCTGCTTCTGCACTTAGAGATGAAGTTGACATGTTGAGGAAGCAAACAGCACAATCACAAGCAGTACTTAAGACAACCATTAAATATTTGGTGGATTTCAAAATGAAGCAAGCTGAGACTGACCAGATTGTTAAGGTCCTGAAGGAAAAAAAGGAAATTAAATTCCTACTTGGTAAATCATAGGTGAAATGTTCTTTCCATAGTTGAGCAACCTTTGTGTTGTCTGTTCATGTAATCAATCAAACCATTTGTTTTAGAGATCATGTAATAATTTTTTTTGTTTTTTGGTTTGTAATTTTATTTGAGCACAAGTCTGTATTAATTGATAAGACTCGGCGACATTTCATTTGGATTGTTGTGCCAGACCTACAAATATGCCAATCGGGCTGAATGTGCATTCAACGATAGTAGTAGTATAGATGGACCATAAGTGGCACGCATTGGAAAGGGCCAAGATGCTGGCTAAAAAAAGGATGCTGTTGTAGCCAAAAAAAAGTACAGCGGCCTGGCTTATGTATGTTAGTTGATATTATTGATCCATATACTCTATAAGTGTTTATATTGTTGGGGAACGTAGTAATTTCAAAAAATTTCCTACGCACACGCAAGATCATGGTGATGCATAGCAACGAGAGGGGAGAGTGTTGTCCACGTACCCTCGTAGACCGACAGCGGAAGCGTTATTACAACGCGGTTGATGTAGTCGTACGTCTTCACGATCCGACCGATCAAGTACCAAACGCACGGCACCTCCGAGTTCAGCACATGTTCAGCTCGATGACGTCCCTCGAACTCCGATCCAGCCGAGTGTTGAGGGAGAGTTTCGTCAGCACGACGGCATGGTGACGATGATGATGTTCCACCGACGCAGGGCTTCGCCTAAGCTCCGCAACGGTATTATCGAGGTGTAATATGGTGGAGGGGGGACCTCACACGGCTAAAATATCGTATATCAACTTGTGTGTTTAGAGGTGCCCCTTGCCTACGTATATAAAGGAGCAAGGGGGAGGCCGGCTGCCCTAGGCGCGCCAAGGAGAGGGGGGGAGTCCTCCTCCTAGTAGGAGTAGGACTCCCCTTTCCTAGTCCAACTAGGAAGAGAGGGGGGGAAGGAAAGAGAGGGAGAGGGAGAGGGAAAGAGGGGCTGCGCCCCCCTCTCCTAGTCCTAATAGGACTCCTCATGGGAGGGGGCGCGCCACCTCCTGGCTGCTGCCCTCTCTCTCCCCTCAAGGCCCACTAAGGCCCAATACTTCCCCGGGGGGTTCCGGTAACCCCTCCGGCACTCCGGTTTTATCCGAAACTTCTCCGGAACACTTCCGGTGTCCGAATATAGTCGTCCAATATATCAATATTTATGTCTCGACCATTTCGAGACTCCTCGTCATGTCCGTGATCACATCCGGGACTCCGAACAACCTTCGGTACATCAAAACATATAAACTCATAATATAACTGTCATCGTAATGTTAAGCGTGCGGACCCTACGGGTTCGAGAACTATGTAGACATGACCGAGACACCTCTCCGGTCAATAACCAATAGCGGAACCTGGATGCTCATATTGGCTCCCACATATTCTACGAAGATTTTTATCGGTCAAACCGCATAACAACATACGTTGTTCCCTTTGTCATCGGTATGTTACTTGCCCGAGATTCGATCGTTGGTATCTCGATACCTAGTTCAATCTCGTTACCGGCAAGTCTCTTTACTCATTCCGTAATACATCATCCCGCAACTAACTCATTAGTCACAATGCTTGCAAGGATTTATAGTGATGTGCATTACCGAGTGGGCCCAGAGATACCTCTCCGACAATCGGAGTGACAAATCCTAATCTCGAAATACGCCAACCCAACAAGTACCTTTGGAGACACCTGTAGAGCACCTTTATAATCACCCATTTACATTGTGACGTTTGGTAGCACACAAAGTGTTCCTCTGGTAAACGGGAGTTGAATAATCTCATAGTCATAGGAACATGTATAAGTCATGAAGAAAGCAATAGCAACATACTAAACGATCGGGTGCTAAGCTAACGGAATGGGTCAAGTCAATCACGTCATTCTCCTAATGAGGTGATCCCGTTAATCAAATGACAACTCATGTCTATGGCTAGAAAACATAACCATCTTTGATTAACGAGCTAGTCAAGTAGAGGCATACTAGTGACACTCTGTTTGTCTATGTATTCACACATGTATTATGTTTCCGGTTAATACAATTCTAGCATGAATAATAAACATTTATCATGATATAAGGAAATATATAATACTTTATTATTGCCTCTAGGGCATATTTCCTTCAGTCTCCCACTTGCACTAGAGTCAATAATCTAGTTCACATCGCCATGTGATTTAACATCAATAATTCACATCACCATGTGATTAACACCCATAGTTCACATCTCTATGTGACCAACACTCAAAGGGTTTACTAGAGTCAATAATCTAGTTCACATCGCTAT
>NC_057811.1:413365819-413375521 GCF_018294505.1 Triticum aestivum
AGATAATTTTAGTCAACGGGTCTGTCACATTCAGATCCGTAAGTATTTTGCAAATTTCTATGTTTACAATGCTCTGCACGGAGCTACTCTTAGCTAATTGCTCCCACTTTCAATATGTATCTAGACCGAGACTTAGAGTCATCTAGATTAGTGTCAAAACTTGCATCGACGTAACCCTTTACGACGAACCTTTTGTCACTTCCATAATCGAGAAACATATCCTTATTCCACTAAGGATAATTTTGACCGCTGTCCAGTGATCTACTCCTAGATCACTATTGTACTCCCTTGCCAAAATTAGTGTAGGGTATACAATAGATCTGGTACACAGCATGGCATACTTTATAGAACCTATGGCCAAGGCATAGGGAATGACTTTCATTCTCTTTCTATCTTCTGCCGTGGTCGGGCTTTGAGTCTTACTCAATTTCACACCTTGTAACACAGGCAAGAACTCTTTCTTTGACTGTTCTATTTTGAACTACCTCAAAATCTTGTTAAGGTATGTACTCATTGAAAAACTTATCAAGCGTCTTCATCTATCTCTATAGATCTTGATGCTCAATATGTAAGCAGCTTCACCGAGGTCTTTCATTGAAAAACTCCTTTCAAACACTCCTTTATGCTTTGCAGAATAATTCTACATTATTTCCGATCAACAATATGTCATTCACATATACTTATCAGAAATGCTGTAGTGCTCCCACTCACTTTCTTGTAAATACAGGCTTCCGTCTGTATAAAACTATATCCTTTGATCAACTTATCAAAGCGTATATTCCTACTCCGAGATGCTTGCACCAGTCCATAGATGGATCGCTGGAGCTTGCATATTTTGTTAGCACCTTTAGGATTGACAAAACCTTCTGGTTGCATCATATACAACTCTTCTTTAATAAATCCATTAAGGAATGCAGTTTTGTTTATCCATTTGCCATATTTCATAAAATGCGGCAATTGCTAACATGATTCAGACAGATTTAAGCATAGATACGAGTGAGAAACTCTCATCGTAGTCAACACCTTGAACTTGTCGAAAACCTTTTTACGACAATTCTAGCTTTGTAGATAGTAAAAATACTATCACTGTCTGTCTTCCTCTTGAAGATCCATTTAATCTCAATGGCTCGCTGATCATTGGGCAAGTCAATCAAAGTCCATACTTTGTTCTCATATATGGATCTCATCTCAGATTTCATGGCCTCAAGCCATTTTGCGGAATCTGGGCTCATCATCGCTTCCTCATAGTTCGTAGGTTAGTCATGGTCTAGTAACATAACCTCCAGAACAGGATTACCGTACCACTCTGGTGCGGATCTTAATCTGGTTGACCTACGAGGTTCAGTAATAACTTGATCTGAAGTTTCATGATCATTATCATTAACTTCCTCACTAATTGGTGTAGGTGTCGCAGAAACTGGTTTATGTGATGATCTACTTTCCAATAAGGAAGCAGGTACAGTTACCTCATCAAGTTCTACTTTCCTCCCACTCACTTCTTTCGAGAGAAACTCCTTCTCTAGAAAGGATCCATTCTTAGCAACGAATGTATTGCCTTCGGATCTGTGATAGAAGGTGTACCCAACTATCTCCTTTGGGTATCCTATGAAGACACATTTCTCCGATTTGGGTTTGAGCTTATCAGGATGAAACCTTTTCACATAAGCATCGCAACCCCAAACTTTAAGAAACGACAACTTTGGTTTCTTGCCAAACCACAGTTCATAAGATGTCGTCTCAACGGATTTAGATGGTACCCTATTTAACGTGAATGCAGCTGTCTCTAATGCATAACCCCAAAAACGATAGTGGTAGATCGGTAAGAGACATCATATATCGCACCATATCTAATAAAGTACGGTTACGATGTTCAGACACACCATTACACTGTGGTGTTCCAGGTGGCGTGAGTAGTGAAACTATTTCACATTGTTTTAACTGAAGGCCAAACTCGTAACTCAAATATTTTACCTCTGCGATCATATCATAGAAACTTTTATTTCCTTGTTACGATGATTCTCCACTTCACTCTGAAATTCTTTGAACTTTTCAAATGTTTCAGACTTGTGTTTCATCAAGTAGATATACCCATATCTGCTCAAATCATCTGTGAAGGTCAGAAAATAATGATACTTGCTACGAGCCTCAATATTCATCGGACCACATACACCTGTATGTATGATTTCCAACAAATCTGTTGCTCTCTCCATAGTTCCGGAGAATGGCGTTTCAGTCATCTTGCCCATGAGGCACGGTTCGCAAGCATCAAGTGATTCATAATCAAGTGATTCCAAAATCCCATC
Organism: Triticum aestivum; assembly: GCF_018294505.1. Lineage (NCBI taxonomy): Eukaryota > Viridiplantae > Streptophyta > Magnoliopsida > Poales > Poaceae > Triticum > Triticum aestivum. The sequence continues at coordinate 413,368,123 of NC_057811.1, forward strand.
AGTATGGAGTTTCTTCATGCGCTTTACACCAATATGACCTAAACGGCCGTGCCACAAGTAAGTTGCACTATCATTATTAACTTTGCATCTTTTGGCTTCAATATTATGAATATGTGTATCACTACGATCGAGATCCAACAAACCATTTTCATTGGTGTGTATGACCATAGAAGGTTTTTATTCATGTAAACAGAACAACAATTGTTCTCTAACTTAAATGAATAACCGTATTGCAATAAACATGATCAAATCATATTCATGCTCAACGCAAACACCAAATAACACTTATTTAGTTTCAACACTAATCCCGAAAGTACAGGGAGTGTGCGATGATGATCATATCAATCTTGGAACTACTTCCAACACACATCGTCACCTCGCCTTTTTACTAGTCTCTGTTTATTCTGCAACTCCCGTTTCGAGTTACTACTCTTAGCAACTGAACCAGTATCAAATAACGAGGGGTTGCTATAAACACTAGTAAAGTACACATCAATAACATGTATATCCAATATACCTTTGTTCACTTTGCCATCCTTCTTATCCACCAAATAGTTGGGGTAGTTCCGCTTCCAGTGACCAGTCCCTTTGCAGTAGAAGCACTTAGTCTCAGGCTTAGGACCAGACTTAGGCTTCTTCACTTGAGCAGCAACTTGCTTGCCGTTCTTCTTGAAGTTCCCCTTCTTCCCTTTGCCCTTTTCTTGAAACTAGTGGTCTCGTCAACCATCAACACTTGATGTTTTTCTTGATTTCTACCTTCGTCGATTTCAGCATCACGAAGAGCTCGGGAATTACTTTCGTCATCCCTTGCATACTGTAGTTCATCATGAAGTTCTACTAACTTGGTGATGGTGACTAGAGAATTCTGTCAATCACTATTTTATCTGGAAGATTAACTCCCACTTGATTCAAGCGATTGTAGTACCCAGACAATCTGAGCACATGCTCACTAGTTGAGCGATTCTCCTCCATCTTTTAGCTATAGAACTGGTTGGAGACTTCATATCTCTCAACTCGGGTATTTGCTTGAAATATTAACTTCAACTCCTAGAACATCTCATATGGTCCATGACGTTCAAAACGTCTTTGAAGTCCCGATTCTAAGCCGTTAAGCATGGTGCACTAAACTATCAAGTAGTCATCATATTGAGCTAACCAAACGTTCATAACGTCTGCATCTGCTCCTGCAATAGGTCTGTCACCTAGCGGTGCATTAAGGACATAATTCTTCTGTGCAGCAATGAGGATAATCCTCAGATCACGGATCCAATCCGCATCTTTGCTACTAACATCTTTCAACATAATTTTCTCTAGGAACATATCAAAAATAAATACAGGGAAGCAACAACGCGAGCTATTGATCTTCAACATAATTTGCAAAAATACTATCAGGACTAAGTTCATGATAAATTTAAGTTTAATTAATCATATTACTTAAGAACTCCCACTTAGATAGACATCCCTCTAATCATCTAAGTGATCACGTGATCCATATCAACTAAACCATGTCCGATCATCACGTGAGATGGAGTAGTTTCAATGGTGAACATCACTATGTTGATCATATCTACTATATGATTCACGCTCGACCTTTCGGTCTCCGTGTTCGGAGGCCATATCTGCATATGCTAGGCTCGTCAAGTTTAACCAGAGTATTCCGCGTGTGCAACTGTTTTGCACCCGTTGTATTTGAACGTACAGCCTATCACACCTGATCATCACGTGGTGTCTCAGCACGAAGAACTTTCGCAATGGTGCATACTCAGGGAGAACACTTTTATCTTGAAATTTTAGTGAGAGATCATCTTATAATGCTACCGTCAATCAAAGCAAGATAAGATGCATAAAAGATTAACATCACATGCAATCAATATAAGTGATATGATATGGCCATCATCATCTTGTGCTTGTGATCTCCATCTCCGAAGCACCGTGCTCGTGATCTCCATCTCCGAAGCACCGTCATGATCACCATCGTCACCGGCGCTACACCTTGATCTCCATCGTAGTACCGTTGTCGTCTCGCCAACTTATTGCTTTTACGACTATCGCTACCGCTTAGTGATAAAGTAAAACAATTACATGGCGATTGCATTGCATACAATAAAGCGACAACCATATGGCTCCTGCCAGTTGCCGATAACTCAGTTACAAAACATGATCATCTCATACAATAAAATATAGCATCATGTCTTGACCATATCACATCACAACATGCCCTGCAAAAACAAGTTAGACGTCCTCTACTTTGTTGTTGCAAGTTTTACGTGGCTGCTACGGGCTTAGCAAGAACCGTTCTTACCTACGCATCAAAACCACAACGATAGTTTGTCAAGTTGGTGCTGTTTTAACCTTCGCAAGGACCGGGCGTAGCCACACTTGGTTCAACTAAAGTGAGAGAGACAGACACCCGCCAGTCACCTTTAAGCAACGAGTGCTCGCAACGGTGAAACCAGTCTCGCGTAAGCGTACGCGTAATGTCGGTCCGGGCCGCTTCATCTCACAATACCGCTGAACCAAAGTATGACATGCTGGTAAGCAGTATGACTTATATCGCCCACAACTCACTTGTGTTCTACTCGTGCATAGCATCAACGCATAAAACCAGGCTCGGATGCCACTGTTGGGGAACGTAGTAATTTCAAAAAATTTCCTACGCACACGCAAGATCATGGTGATGCATAGCAACGAGAGGGGAGAGTGTTGTCCACGTACCCTCGTAGACCGACAGCGGAAGCGTTATTAGAACGCGGTTGATGTAGTCGTACGTCTTCATGATCCGGCCAATCAAGTACCGAATGCACGGCACCTCCGAGTTCAGCACACGTTCAGCTCGATGACGTCCCTCGAACTCCGATCCAGCCGAGTGTTGAGGGAGAGTTTCTTCAGCACGGCGGCATGGTGACGATGATGATGTTCCACCGACGCAGGGCTTCGCCTAAGCTCCGCAACGGTATTATCAAGGTGTAATATGGTGGAGGGGGCACCGCACACGGCTAAAATATCGTATATCAACTTGTGTGTTTAGAGGTGCCCCCCTGCCCCCGTATATAAAGGAGCAAGGGGGAGGCCAGCTGCCCTAGGCGCGCCAAGGAGAGGGGGGGAGTCCTCCTCCTAGTAGGAGTAGGACTCCCCTTTCCTAGTCCAACTAGGAAGAGAGGGGGGAAGGAAAGAGAGGGAGAGGGAGAGGGAGAGGGAAAGAGGGGCTGCGCCCCCCTCTCCTAGTCCTAATAGGACTCCTCATGGGAGGGGGCGCGCCACCTCCTGGCTGCTGCCCTCTCTCTCCCCTCAAGGCCCACTAAGGCCCAATACTTCCCCGGGGGGTTTCGGTAACCCCTCCGGCACTCCGGTTTTATCCGAAACTTCTCCGGAACACTTCCAGTGTCCGAATATAGTCGTCCAATATATCAATCTTTATGTCTCGACCATTTCGAGACTCCTCATCATGTCCGTGATCACATCCGGGACTCCGAACAACCTTCGGTACATCAAAACATATAAACTCATAATATAACTGTCATCGTAATGTTAAGCGTGCGGACCCTACGGGTTTGAGAACTATGTAGACATGACCGAGACACCTCTCCGGTCAATAACCAATAGCGGAACCTGGATGCTCATATTGGCTCCCACATATTCTACGAAGATCTTTATCGGTCAAACCTCATAACAACATACGTTGTTCCCTTTGTCATCGGTATGTTACTTGCCCGAGATTCGATCGTCGGTATCTTGATACCTAGTTCAATCTCGTTACCGGCAAGTCTCTTTACTCGTTCCATAATACATCATCCCGCAACTAAGTCATTAGTCACAATGCTTGCAAGGCTTTATAGTGATGTGCATTACCGAGTGGGCCCAGAGATACCTCTCCGACAATCGGAGTGACAAATCCTAATCTCGAAATACGCCAACCCAACAAGTACCTTTGGAGACACCTGTAGAGCACCTTTATAATCACCCATTTACGTTGTGACGTTTGGTAGCACACAAAGTGTTCCTCCGGTAAACGGTAGGTGCATAATCTCATAGTCATAGGAACATGTATAAGTCATGAAGAAAGCAATAGCAACATACTAAACGATCGGGTGCTAAGCTAACGGAATGGGTCAAGTCAATCACGTCATTCTCCTAATGAGGTGATCCCGTTAATCAAATGACAACTCATGTCTATGGCTAGGAAACATAACCATCTTTGATTAACGAGCTAGTCAAGTAGAGGCATACTAGTGACACTCTGTTTGTCTATGTATTCACACATGTATTATGTTTCCGGTTAATACAATTCTAGCATGAATAATAAACATTTATCATGATATAAGGAAATATATAATACTTTATTATTGCCTCTAGGGCATATTTCCTTCATATATGTCTATTAGTTCTGTACATTCTTGGTTGATTGACTCGGTATTTGAATCTTGATACATCGCTTGTGTACATATCTAAATGGGAGTACACATTATGCTGCATGTGACATTTGAGTTGGACATGAAGTGTTCCAAATATTCGAATTCACCTTAAACTGGATTCTAGTTTCTAAATTTGAGTATCGGCATTTGTAAACCATATTCATATATGACAGTGGAATACATCTTTGTCGTCCTTTTGAAGATATATAAAAACACAAAGAATGATTTATAAAGATTCATATAGGAATACAAAATGGATTCGAATTTAGTTGCCAGGGTAAACGTGGATGCTTATTGTCCCAAAATTCGAAAGAAGCAGCAAAATGTCCACTCCCACGTCGGCTGCCCGAAGCCAAGTGTTTGGGAGATGGAAATTACTGTCTACCCATTACACGGACAATCCATCGGCCCGATTTCCACTGCTCTAAATAGGGGTAGGTTAGTAACTTCAATTAGACGTGCCACGACCGCCTCTGAGCCCATTCCGACACGGTGGGCGTCATACATGGGCGGCAAAGCTCATTTGATTCAAGCTCGTCCGAAAGATCTCTGTTTCTCCCTCCATTCCCCATTCATACATGGTGGGCGGCAAAACAAACTCGACTCGGCCGAAATCGATGTAGGCAAATATTTTCAATAGGGGCAGGTTTGTAACTTCACTCAGACGTGACACAACCGCCCTACCTGTCAGCCCTGTTCATACACCATGGGCGCGACCACCCTCTCCTCGCCCGAAATCGCTCTGGGCAAATATTGGCGAGATGCGAGATTACCGTCCTATCCCCAACCGACGAGACGTCCAAATTTTAAACGGGGGCTAAGTTCGTAACTTTCCCATATTTCAGACAGGCGCGTCCCAAAAACATGGTTCCCCGTTCCTTTCCCTCCATTTTACCATTCATACACCGCCTGCGCTACAACACCCCATCCCCACACCAGCCTCTGTCTGCCACCCCATCCATCGCCGCCGTCCTCCACCACATCCATCGCCACCGTCCTCCACCATGCCGAAGCGCCTACCAAGACCGCGTCGTCCACTGCTAGAGATGGACGTTTCTCATCCATGGCGACGGACCATTAGCCTTGCATTGCGTCCTCTCGCTTCATCGGCGCCGTCGTCCTCTTTGCTGGGGCCGCTCACACGACCTTCTCTTCCACCGCAACGGGACTTATCCCCTGATGCACCCATCTACCGTCGAAGATCTGCTTCAACGCCACCGACAGCCATCGCACCCCCGATGCCTACACGGCGCCGCAAGAGAGGTGGTACTTCATATCTCCTCAACTTTTTGATCTCAACCAGAAAATAGATCTTAACTTGGTTACTCTACTTTCTTTTCAGCTCTTAGAATTTAGTTCTTAGTTCGAAGCAAACAATGGATGCTAAATATCATTTCTCCGGTTTGCAGCTTCAAATCTGCCATGGCACAGCCATAATACGGTTTAATTGATCATGCTTAGGGTTTAATTGATCATGTTGGTTCCGTGGTGGTTTCTTTAATAGAAATCGGAGGGGAAACCCTCTTTTGCTAAAAAAATATGCTTAGAGTTTCCCCCTTTTATGATCACTATACGATCAGAATACGTGCTTCGTGTCATAATAACACTGCTCCACCCATCAAGCTAAACAAGCTTAGTTGTTCAAATACAAATATGATATTATTAAAACAGAGTTGTTTAATTGGTCACCTAAATGTTCCTAAATTAGTTTCGAAAATGCATGTTCGCCGCTCGGGTGTGTATCTCTATAGGGTGCCCACGGTGGGCCGGCCCACCCTGGGATTTTGGGTCGTCCCAGGCCCCGATTCCCCTCTGTTCTGCTACGCGCTTCCGATCTCTACTCGCCCCCAGCCGCCTGCCTCGCCGGCGACTTGCCGTCCCCGGACGGCATGACTCTAGGAGGAGACGCCGGACTAACAGGAGGCCAGGAGCCGCTCGCCCAACAGCGTCACCGCTGCCCGGGCGCGCCGCCGTGCCTACCTTCCCAGTCCGTTCAGGGCTCAGGCGTGCAACACCCACCAAGCCAACCCGATTTATCCTGAGATACGTCCTCAACACTCAGCAGCCACTCCTCATCACCCATTTTCTAATTGATTCATTACTCATTAGGCAGGACTGTCATTAGGGTTTGTTGTGTGCTCAGTGCTACCTACACTTAATGGTTCAGATGTACTTTGGTAATCTTTAGTACCTCTAAAGTTCATAGGGTTTTCAAAACTCCGGCCCTCGGAACAGAAACTAGTCATTTTGGATTGTTGGTCGTAGTGACATTGACCCAGATTACTACTAGAAGCCAGGTTTGTTGACAATTTTACTTGTCTTTCTTACTCATTCGATATAATATCCAATTATTCACGTCGATTAGTTGTAAACAATAAGTGCTAGACAAACTTCTTCATTCAGATTTTGGACGGTCTCTTACTGCAGTTACAATTCTGCATACTTGTCCTAGTAAGCTCACAAGTAAATGATTGATTCACTACATCTATGCTTGCCTTGTCATATTTGTTGTCAATATTCTTTTAGGGCGGACCACCCTGTTTCTAAATACTGGAACCACTACTGGAATCAGCTAATTTGCCATCTGCTAGCTCTTTGCCATCTGCTAGCTGACGGCAAAGAAGCTCTATGCCATCAGCTACCCAAAAGCAGATGGCAAAGAAATGGCAGACGGCAAAGAAGCTCTTTGCCATCTGCGAGCTCTTTGCCGTCTGCCAGCCGACGGCAAAGAATCTTTGCCGTCCGCTGGCAGACGGCAAAGAGAGAGGTGGCCCCTACCCCCCGCCCGTTTGGAAAAAACTTAACGGCCCACCTCTTTGCCGTCTGCCAGCAGACGGCAAAGAGGCAAAAGGGCGGACGGCAAAGAGGGCACTACCTAACGGCCCGTACCCCCCCGCCTGTTACTCTGTTCTCTCCTCGCCGAGCCCCGCCACCACTTCCCACCCCGCCGCCGCCGCCGCCCGCCGCGCGCCGCCGCCCCCACCACT
>NC_057811.1:413377532-413418505 GCF_018294505.1 Triticum aestivum
ACCGACACGACACCCCGACCCCCGACACCTCCCGAAAAGGTGTTCTTTGGCCTTCCAGAAGCCGACGGGGTCATATATTTGTGAATTATTAGTTAGGTCATATATCTTTCGATTTTGTTATGAAAAACATCATATATAATTGTGTTGATCGGGTAGTTTTAAATGTGTAGTTGTTTCATCGCTGCGAGGTTTGGTGTTCGACGACCTCGCCGTGCGTTTGAAGAGCTCTGCCCCTTCGTTCGTGGGTGAGCACAAATGAAATGTCCTCCTCCCCCATTAATTATTTGATCTATTCCGATGAAACTTGATAGCTAGCTATATATGTGTCTTGAATCATCAGTATGCGTAACCAATATGTGTCTCCCGTTCGAAAGCGTCATAGTTATAAATATGCATGCATTTGCATATTTATAACCTTGATTCTTTCGAATTGTCCAACGCTATCCATGGACAGCCCGAGTATGTTTAGATTGGGTTCGTTTTCCCATATGCTTTGCTCCGGATCCGACGCATAAATTTCGTCAGTGCCTCCCCTGTTGTTCTCCGGGTACACATCCTCTCTGTTTATTGTAGAGACGTGTATCAGGAGAACAGCGGGGAGGTGCTACCGAAATTTTGCGTAGGATCCGGAGCATAGCATGGGAAAATGAACCCAATCTAAACATACTCGGGTGGGATTAGGACCTATCATTACCTATTAGAGTGTAGGTTGCATGGACGTAATAAAATTGACAAAGTAGATCAACTGATGAATATATACATGGTGAATTATATATATATATATATTTGTTGTGCGTCTAGTAGCTCTGAAAGTCAAGATGAGTGATCGTGCGTGGATGTACACCGGTCACACTGGTCAGAACAAATGGAGCACTAAATGGTTCACAAAAACCAAGGGGTTTGTGCGAGCCGCATTTGCAAATGGCCAGAGGAAAACCTGGTGCCCCTGTTTACGGTGCGGCAATTGGGAAAAGAGGACAGTGGCTGAAATGGGCAAACACCTGCAGAAGAGTGGTTTTACGCCCGATTATACGGTGTGGACATTTCATGGTGAGTCTGCCCAACGTGACCGAGCTGAGGTGGATCGTCGTCGCACCGACGAGCATGGTACCGGGATGGAAAACATGGTGCAAGACTTCGATGATGCTCGGGATTCGGACGAGGAGATGGAGGAATCTGCAAAGGCCTTCAATGAAATGTTGGAGTCTTCAAAATGTCCGCTCCATGAGCACACTGAGCTTTGTCAGTTGGATGCCATCTCACAAGTAATGGCTCTGAAGGCTCAGTTCAACTTGGGCAGAGAATGCTACGATGCAATGATGACAGTATTTGGACGCTTTCTACCCAAAGGCCATGTAATGCCTGCAAACCTGTACCAGTCGGACAAAATCCTCCGTGCACTGAAGATGCCCTATGATAAGATACATGCCTGTGAGAAAGGATGTGTCTTGTTTAGGCTTGACTATGCGGACTTGAACTATTGTCCCATTTGCAAGTCTTCCAGGTATGTTGTGGTAGACAACGATATGGGTGAGAAGACACAGACCAAAATCCCCGTTAGTGTTCTTCGGTATATGCCAATCGTACCAAGACTTCAACATCTTTTCATGGTCGAAGAGACGGCCAGACAGATGACATGGCACAAAACGGGCAAAAGAACCGAACTAGATGCAGATGGGAATCTGATGATTGTACACACATCGGATGGTGTTGCGTGGAAAAAGTTTGATGAATTACATGGTGACAAAGCGGCAGATCCGAGGCATCCTCGAGTCGGCATCAGCACGGATGGGTTCAGTGTGTTTGGTATGACGGCAGCCCAATACAGTTGTTGGCCCGTATTTGTCTTTCCACTCAATCTCCCCCCCGGACAGATTATGCAAAGAAAGAACATTTTCCTAACGTTGATAATTCCAGGGCCCAACTATCCGGGGAAAAATATGAATGTGTACATGCAACCGCTTAAGGACGAATTGCAAGAAGCCTGGGATAATGGGTTCAAGACATACGACGCCTATAGCAAACGGAACTTCATAATGCGTGTCTGGTACATGTACTCGACGCATGACTTGCCGGCGTATGCGCTATTCGTTGGCTGGTGTGTGCATGGAAGGTTCCCGTGCCCCACATGCAAGGGAGCTCTTGAGTTTCGTTGGCTTCAGGCCGGTCGCAAGTTTTCTTGCTTCGACATGCATAGACAGTTCCTGAATCCTCGCCATAAGTTCAGGAAAGACAAGAAGAACTTCATCAGAGGTAGAGTTGTCAAAAACTCTGCACCACCTGCATTGACAGGCCAACAGACCCTGGATCAGTTAAACGCTCTCGAGCCAGATCCAGAGCGTCCAGGGTACTTCAAGGGGTATAATTCTAAGCACGCCTGGACTCACAAAACATGCTTATGGGATCTGCCTTACTTCAAAGACCTCCTTTGCCCACACAACATCGACGTGATGCACACTGAGAAGAATATCGCCGAGGCACTTTTTGGTACATTGTTCGGCATAGGTGGGAAGTCAAAGGATAATACTAAGGCTAGAGTCGATCTGGAGGCGCTATGTGATAGGCCGTTACAAAACATGAAAGAACCGAAAGGAAAGCAGAACTGGACGAAGCCCAAGGCATGGTTCAATCTTGGAAGGCCAGCTATGAGGGAAATTATCTTGTGGGTGAAAATGCAGTTGATGTTCCCCGATGGGTATGCAGCGAATCTACAGAGGGGAGCCAGTCTTGATAAATTGAAGATATTTGGTCTCAAGAGTCATGATTGGCACATATGGATTGAGCGGGTAATGCCGGTGATGTTGCGTGGCTTCATCCCTGAGGATGAATGGCTAGTACTGGCAGAACTCAGCTATTTCTTCCATGTTCTTTGTGCGAAAGAACTATCGCCTGGCGTGCTAGAAGAAATGGAAGAGTTGGCGCCGGAGTTGATCTGCAAGTTAGAGAAGATCTTTCCACCGGGCTTCTTTAATCCAATGCAACATTTGATTTTGCATCTCCCGACCGAGGCAAGATTGGGGGGGCCCGTGCAAAATCGTTGGTGCTCCAACTGAGAGGATGCAGAAGACGCTTCGACAAAAATGTAAAAATAAACGTAGAATTGAAGCATCGATGGCTGAGGCATTCATCACTGAGGAGGCGGCAAACTTCGTGACAGCACACTACGAAGCCAAAAATCGTCATTTGCATAATCCGAAGCCTCGGTACAATGCTGACGACCCTAAAAAGGGTGGATCCAACCTCAGCCTATTCAAAGGAAATCTCGCACCAGCCAGTGTTTCAAATCCAGTATCTTTGGATAACGAACAATGGCGGACCATTTCGTTGTATATCTTCAACAACCTGATAGAAGTGCGGCCGTACATCGAGTAAGTTCTCGGTACATAGTTTCGCAACTTCTATTTCCTTTGAACTGCTCTTATTCCTGGATATTTCATACAGTCGATACGTCGCCTTATTCTCGTATGGAGCGGTGATCCAAAAGGATTCTGTCGAAGAGTATGAGCTTCTCGCAAAGCAAGGAGGCGGCTATCCCGGTTTCATCTCTTGGTTCAAACAAACTGTAATTTCTGTTAGACTTATAGGCTAATTTGTAGGCGGCTATCCCGGTTTCATTCGCTAATTTGTGCGTAATGCAACAATCCTTTCATATTAAACTTGTAGGCTAATTCAGAGTCTATGGACGCCGAATTGAGACAAGTCGCTAATGGTTTTGACTATAAGGTCTGTTCATTTGACAAATACGACATCAACGGGTATCGCTTTCGTACCTACGGCAAAGAGCTATCTATGGCCGACTGAAAGTCTACAAATTGTTGTGTACTGCTAGCGGCGAAGGAGGTACCGAGTATTATGGGAGAGTTGAAGCAATTTATGAACTTCTATTCTATGGTGAAAACCCACCGAATGTCGTAGTCTTCAAATGTTATTGGTTTCAGCCGAAGGAGACTAGAAGGACTCATGAACATATAGGGCTAGTTGAAATCAACCAAAGCACCCATTTAGATGTTCCTGATGTCTATATTACGGCTCAACAGGCGACCCAAGTATTCTATCTACCGTGGGCCTGCCAAACTAATCCAAATCTGAAAGGTTGGGATGTCGTTTATGAAGTGCCGCCACGTGCTAGACTATCTCCCCCAAAGGAAGAGGATTATGAACCTCACATTAACCCAGACACATATGAAGGAGAATTCTTCCAAGAGACACGTCTTTCCAAAAAGCGTTTCAAGAACCGCTATACTTCACCCCAAAACATTGAAGTAGACAGCGACAGTGAATCCGACATCACCCCAGAGGAGGAACAAGAAGAGCCGGAAGAAGAAGAGGTTACTGCTGCGGATGACCTGTCATTGCTTGACCGATTACGTCAAGGTGGCCTTGCACATGTTGATGCCACTGAACCCTATGAGCCCGTCATTGATTATAGTGATGATGATGATTATGCATTTATTGATGATACTGATCGAGATTATTAGTAGTGTCAGGTATTAAATTTTTTAATGTTGTACTTGATGATGATACACTTAAGTGATACACATATTATTATTCATGTCGGTCTTTTTTTATGTTGTATTAATTTCGTTTACTGTTTGTCATGGCAGGTGTTGAAAGATGGTGGGCGCTGGTCGGGAGCGCGCCAAGGCCCCTTCTTCGTCGGCGCGTGGTCTGAGGTCTTCCATTCCAGACACACCTCTCCGCCGAGCGTTGCTGGACAGTATGGCCACACCGTCGGGCCCTTCTTTGTCGACCGCGGTGCCCAGCAGGGGACGAGGTAGGAAGAGAGGAGGTGGGGCACGTGGTCGCGGGAGAAGAGGTAGGGTGACTGCTACGGCGCCTTCCTCGCTGCCACCCCCAGCTGTTTCACCCGAGCACGTGACTGCTAGGGTGGACTCGTCCGAGGAGGAGGCTACACGGACTCCGGTCCACGAGCCTCCGGTCCACGGGTCTTGGGCCCACGAGCCTCGGGTCGACTGGCCTTCGGCCCACGAGACCCCAGAGGAGCACACGTCCGGATGGGGTACCTGGCCGGATCAGCCCGAGGAGCCGAGTGGCCATGCTGATGATGGCGGGGAGCCGACTGATCTTGAGGAGGAGGGGGGCACCGTCTACCAGCGTGGTGCTACACGGCTCCCGTCCGTGCCGGCGACCCGCGAGCAGAGGTGGTTGATTTTCCCTGATGGGGAGAGGTACGTAAGTGCATTTAATATTTTTGTACCTTGTGCATTCACGTTTCTTCAAATAACTAATGCGTTGGCCTTGTCATGCTGCAGGGGTTGGGACCACCATCATAGTGTCCGCCGGCCCAACTTCGTCCTTGGAGTTCTTTGCCGGCAAAACTTCTCGGGGTTTGTCACGTTGCCTGGTGAGGGTCGGCTTCCAGAGCTTGGATTGAGCTGGGAGCACTACGTGGCTGCCCCGGCCCCGCCGGATGAGATTATCGACGGTGTCGTGTGCGACACGAGGGCAGACATGGTGATCAAAAAGTTCTGGGTAATTTCTCCTTTACACATTTAAAAATCTTCAACTAGCTAGTTATTAATTGTACTAATCAATATTGTCTCATTTGATTGCAGACATTCTACAGGTGTGAGGAGGGATACGAGGAGGACGCGGCACATGTTATCGAGAACGTCTGCAAGCGCCTACTCCAGAACTTATGGCACGAGGCTCGGGTGTAGGCTGTTCGAGACTACTACGCCTTGCGTGGTATCAAGAAGACCAAGCCGGCGTGCCGCGATAAGTTCCTGAGTAAGGAGCAGTACATGAAGGTAATTCTTAAGGCCTTGTACTTAAGTCCTTCATTTAGTAATTCTTAGCCATAGCGCTCAAGTTTCTATTTGCTAACTTAGGCGCCTCCGAGATGGTGTGTGCATCGGATGGATTGTTGGGAGGTGTTGGTCGATGAGTGGTGCTCAAAAGAATGGCTAGCCCTCCACAACGAGGCCAAGGACAAACGTGCCCAAATGGAAGGTGTGCCACACCATCAAGGCAGCTCCAACTTATATCAGTTCGGGCGCAACTGGGTATGTGGTTTGCTTCATGATTCATGCAATTCATTCATCATGCTAGCTTGAGCCCTTTAATTACTAATTTTCATTGTTTCTCTCTTTCAGGCACGCCACAATAAGGTGGATAAGGTGCCAGAGGTGTACGACCTGTATGCCATGGCCCACACTGCCTCTTTCAAGAAAGTCAAGGCTTTCTCTCAGTCTGACCTCGATGATGCAAACAACTTCACCAACATCTCCTCCCACAACAAGCTCGTGAGATATAGAGATGAGGGGAAGGCGAGGAAAGGGGAGGACTTTAACCCGAGCCAGGGTCCCATTGATCCAGAGCTGGTGATGATATCTGGTGGCAGGAGGTCCCTTGGCTCCATAGCCATTGGAGATGGACTTATCCGTTGTCCTAGTACTCTCCCGGAGATCAAGGCGCGCCAGTCGAGCTCCGCTCCTGAGATAAGGCCTCGTGAACGGCCAGTGCAACTCGCCATCAAGGTTAGTGATACGTACTCAGTTATCTTTCTCCATTACATTGTGTGCGCTTCCATCAATGATTACAAATGGTCATGTGAGTGGTGTTGCAGGCTGCTATACAGAGTGAGAGAGATAGAACGGAGAAACTTCTAGCGGAGGCGGCGGAGAGGCAGCGGGAGTTGGAGGAGAGGACGACAAAGATGATGGAGGAGGAGAGGGCACGGAATGACATGCAGGCAAGGGCCATGTACGAGCTCCTTGTGGTAAGTTTCTTCTGCAGATTAGCCAGAACATTCATGTAGTGTTTGTCTCATTACTAACTAGTATGACTGAGTCGTCGAAACCAAATGTGCAGTCTGTGTGCGAGAAGACAGGTCAGACCGCTCCGCCGATGCCAGTGATTGCTCCTGGGACCACGGTGAGTTTTATTTGAATGGACATTACTTGCTAGTCTTAACATTTGAGTGTCATCATGCTAACAAGACATTGGAAATGATCTTTGGTGCAGCGTAACTCTAGACAAGCATCACACGATCCTTCTCCAGCTACCGACATGAGCCACCCCGCTCCTACACCTCCTGGATCTTGGTAAGTTTATCTAGTGTTTTGCTTAACACATGCATAAAGACCTAGACTTAGCTTTAATTAGCTTAGTTAGCTCATAGACGATCCATTTTACTTCAGTTAGCTCTAAAATGACCCATTTTACCTAGGTTAGCTTATAAATGATCCAGTTCATCCAAGTTAGCTCAAAAATGACCCATTTTACCTAGATTAGCTCCTAAATGATCCATTTTACCTACGTTAGCTTTAAAATGACCCATTTCAACTAGGTTAACTCCAAAATGACCCATCTTACCTAGGTTATCTCATAAACGATCCATTTCAACTAATTTAGCTCATAAACGATCCATTTCACCAAGTTAGCTAAAAAACGATCCATTTCACCTAAATTAGCTCTTAAATGATCCATTTCACCTAAGTTAGCTCAAAAAGACCCATTTCAACTAAATTAGCTCATAAATGATCCATTTCACCTAAGTTAGCTAAAAAACGATCCATTTCACCTTAGTTAGCTAAAAAAGATCCATTTCACCTTAGTTACCTCAAAAACGATCCATTTGACCTTAGTTAGCTCATAAACGACCCATTTCAACTAAGTTAGCTCATAAATGATCCATTTCACCTTAGCTAGCTCATAAACGACCCATTTCAACTTAGTTAGCTCATATATGATCCATTTCACGTAAGTTAGCTCATAAATGACATACTCTTCTTGTTCTAGTCTTCTTCTTGTTCTACTCTTCTTGTTCTAGTCTTCTTCTTGTTCTACTCTTCTTATTCTAGTCACCTATTTCTAACTTTCTTATTTTTCATTTTGCAGATTTCATTCACTTGACGAAAGCTTGCATAGATGGAGTGCTCCTTATCCCTTTCTCTGTTTCTTTTGTATCGTTGAACTATGCATGTATCTTGGTAGTTGGATGAACTATGCTATGTATGATGGAACTTGGTAGTTGGATGGAACATATGTGATGGAACTATGTATGATGGAACTATGCATGTTGGATATCTTATATGTTGTCATATATATCTTATGTGATGGAACTCTGCCTTGTGAAATATATCTATATGTGCCATATATATTTTCTGTGAAAATTGTTGGATTTAATAAAAAACAGAAAAAGACCCAATATGCAGGCTCTTTGCCATCTGCCACCGACGGCAACGGGCCCTTTGCCGTCTGCCGCGGACGGCAAAGAAGCCACGTGGCATCCAGCTGTGCTTCCTGGGAGCTGACCCATTTGGTCAGTTTGCCTACAGTGGCAGACGGCAAAGAGTTTGCCATCAACGGCGGACGGCAAAGGCCTGCTATGTAGTGACGTGTAGATGACATCATATGGCAGACGACAAAGGCACTAGAAAGTTTGCCGTCCGCGGCGGACGGCAAAGGCCTGCCGTTAGCCACTTAACGGACTGAGAGCACAATTTTTGCCGTCCGCCCTCTTTGCCGTCCGCGGCAGACGGCAAAGGGCCTTTGCCGTCAGCCGCCAGGAAGCAGACGGCAAAGTAGCTCTTTACCGTAGCCTACTTTGCCGGAGCCTTTTGCCGTCCGCGGCTGACGGCAAAGGCCTTTGCCGTCCGCCGTTCATGCCTTTGCCGTCCGCCGTGGCAGACGGCAAAATAGCTGATTCCTGTAGTGAACCGTAGACATGAGTGAATAGTATTTCTCTATGTGATCTCTTCCATCAGGTGTGGGTAAAGAACACTGCATTGTATAGAAAGAAAGTGTCATTTCCAGCTTTTACATAGGTTTCGATCTTTTACATGGAATACAATCTGCCTACTTGCTTTGTGTCGCACTACCAACACTCCACCCTTGAAGCTAAACATTACGCCACTCATAATTGCTTAGTTTATTTGTTCAAATACGAATTTCATATGATTCTAATATTCCTACTTCAGTTTTGAAATGTGTGCCTGCCTGTTATAGAGACATAAGGGGTTTGTATTTCTGTGTGTGGTCTGGTCAGCACGGTTGGGGAGGTGAACTTTGCATATGCAGGGGTTTATAGGGAGACACTCTCCGAGTTGAATCCGCAATGCATTCCATAGATAATCTGACTACTTTTTATGTTTTCATGAATCTCAGATTCTGAACAGCATCATAATGATTATGAGCTTGCGCGCATGAAAAGAATAAAGCAGAACAATGCCATGGCTGTCAAACTTGGCATTAAGGGACTGAAATCAAGTCTGGATGCAATGCAATGCAAACGCTCTCCACCGACAGATTCATGCACAGAATATGATCCTAATAGTGATTCTGAGCTAGAGGGAGACCTAAGTCAATGTAGCTCCCTAGTGGAGGAGTTAGAGGAAGATGCCCTATCTTATTCACCCATCAAGGTACTTGCTCTAACTTTCCAAGGTTACATTGCTCGCACATATCTTGCAACTGATGCTTTGCATTGCTTCTACTTTGTTGAACTGCCATTAGCTTAGTTTACACATCGTGTATGTGAATACGCCCTGCCTATCCATTTTCAGTACATATTCCATCTGTCATCATACCATATTTATCCATTCAAATGCTGTTCTTGTGTATCAGACATTCAAAAGGAAGATGGCGATTGCTGATCGTGGAGGAGCACAAGCAAAGTATTTGGAAAAGGTAGTGGCACCTGATAAATCAAATAGCCTATTAGGTGTAGTTACAATATCACCTGACCCACAAAATACCCCAACTCTAGCAGACTCAAGCCCTACTACACTGGTCATTTCTGATGCCCCAACTCAGCAGACCCCAACTGCAGTAAACAATATGATTATGCCAGTTGACATAGCACCAGCTGTACGACGCAAAACCCCCATTCTAGCAAAGAGTACACCAAATCCAGTTGCCAAATCCCTTTTCGAACCAGAGAGAGCCCCAATTGTAGCAAATAGGACCCCTGTTCCATTTCTTCCCAGTTTAGAAGATGAAGCTTATGTTGTTGTCAGGAACTTTGTGCGCATCTTTCCTTCATGGAAAGATTATACCGCAGACACAGAACAATTTCCAGTCTTCCTCCACAACTTACGCGTAAGTAATGTACTAATGTTATTCATGGTCATTACTGCATATGTTTCTGCTGACAGAAGACACAAGATTTCATTCTTTTAAATAGGCGAGGAGCAAACTGGATTGTGATGACGAGCAAGGGTTGGTTGCGCTTTTCAAGCACTCGTTGATGAAGTATCGTTCCTACCTGAGGCAAGCGCACTTCGATGGCAAGCCTCTGAACGAAATTTCTGTAAAGTCTCTGGTGCTATATTTATCCGACGGTGACTGGAATAATCTTGTTACACATTGGTCTCGGCTGCAGCGTAAGGTACTGTCTATGATATCACATCACAATCTGAACTACATTTCTGCATTTGCCTTAATGTATCACTTGTACGAAAACTGTTAGCAGAAGAACATTCGTTCTCAAGGGACCATAGAATCTCGCAACTATAGTGCACACTGCTTTGCTCTTGTGAGTACCTCTTGCCCTGTATGGCCATACTTACTTTCATAGCTGTTTGATTATGTAGCATCACTGCACATGTTAGCCTCGTAATTGTCCATTTGGTGGACATTATAAGATCCGTATGGACTCTTACATAAATTTAGAATCAACCCAATGCTTTTGAAGAGGTTTAGCTCTGCAGTCCTCTTGTAAGGACTGAACGTGGTCTATCACTGCACTTACATTAACAGCTACTCCCCCCGTCCCATAATATAAGAACGTTTTGTACAGTACACCAGTGTTCAAAACACTCCTGTATTATGGGAAGAGGGATTGGTTCATTTTGTAGCATTCTGCATCTTATCTCCCTCGCCCACCATTTACTAAAAAGATCAGATCTATATTTAATCTTACCAACAAGTAAAATACACAGACAATGCCAGTGCAGAAGTGTAGCCCATTGCTCTTGTCAGTACATTTTGTCCTGTAACGCTTGTACTTCCAGGGATTGGTAGTTGATTATGTAGCATCAATCTGCATCTTATCTTCATTATCCTCTATCCCTTCCAGTATCATCATATCTATAATTACTCTCTACAAAATGTAGAGTACAGGCAATGCTTATGAAGAAGATTCTGTGCTGAAATTCTTGAGTTATCCTTCCCTTGACATGGAGAAGGGAATTATAAAGTCGGTGTTAACTATTAATGTAAGTCAGTCCTTCTAAAGCCTTTATCCTCAGCTGCTGTTTAATTTGCTCATACTCCCTATCGTTTACTGCTGTTTAGTTTGCTGTTTCTACCAAAATGCATGTTCGTAAGAACCGTAAGTTCTAAGTTTTACTTGTAAAACCGAATTCCTTATTCATACCATGCACATTACTTAATACTCCATATATGTATGCTTGTTTTTGTGGATCTATAATCCAGTGCATGGTGAAGCAGCCCACGTTTGCACCTTGTCATCTCCTGTTTTATCTTAGTGATGTGGCTGATGATATGAACAACATGCCATGCACATTATCCAAAATAGATACAATGATTTTCTTTGCCCTTCATCTATGCTTGTTATGTTGACATGGTAATCCAGTAGTGTGGTGAAGCTCCCCGCATTATGAACAATGCCAAATTATGCTATTGATATTTTGAACTTACTCTTTATTTTCTAATTTGAAATTGGATAGAATTGACAGAACAGTTATCATCTTTGTTTATACACGTGCAAAACCTGTCATCTCTTTGCTTTGTTTCAGGGTGATATGCCTGATGGCATGCACAAGTCTGCTGAAGGCTGTGAGATAAACCCAACATATATTGCAGCAAAGAAGGCAAAACATCTTGAAGATAGCGAGACAACCCCAAAGTCTTGTCTTGATGCAGTGTTCAAGTTACTTGAGACTAACAGTCAGACAAGCTCACAGAATTCGTTGTCTGAATCAGTTCGACTTTTTCAGTCCCAAGTTGTAGCAGAAAGGCATTCTGCAACTCAACTTCGACTTGAAGTCCTATCTCTAAGAAAGATTGCGGAGAACACCAATGAGAACCTCATCGCTAAACAGCTACACCTGGAAGCTATGACCGACATGCTAGGCCGGTCTCACAGCCTTGCTCAGCAGCTTGCGCAGCAGTTCCCCCGCAAGGCTAACCTTTCTTGAACTGTCTTGGAAGTGGTCTCGGTTCAGTATTATTTTGTTACGTTGCAATGGTGCCCAGTTTTTGTAATCTGCTTCTTCGTTGCGCTTTATGATCACTAGTGCTGAACTTTGATGCCCAGTGGATGTAATATGTGTAATAGCCGTGATAGCCTAGCATAAGTTGCTTGCTTATTTATTTCCTTGTTGTCTTGTTTATTTGTTTGCTTGTAGTCAGTGCAGTTCTTTTTCCGCGGTTTGCTAGTGGCTGCAATAACCTATTTTTTAAAACTAGGCCACAATAACCATGGGCTAATATTTACTGTAGTGACACTGGGCCTCCTACGGGCCGTAGAAACAGTGGGCCTTCTATGGGCCGTAGAAACAGTAGGCCTTCTACGGGCCGTAGAAACAATGGGCCTTCTACGGGCCGTAGAAACAATGGGCCTTCTACGGGCCGTATCATCAATGGGCCTTATACGGGCTGTATGATCGATTGGCCAAACATGGGCCAATAACAGGCCGCATTATGGCCGTAAACGGGCTAGAGTTGGAATCGTCCGTTCATGGGCCAACCATAACGGGCCATCGTTAATAGGCCGTATTTTATGACGCTATGAAAACGGCCCAACGTATTAACGGACCACAAAAGGGTCGACTGTAACCACGGGCTGAATTTGGACCACAAGCAGAAAATGACAGTAACGGGCCGTAAGTAAACGAATGCTGGAAATGAGCCCAAGGATAAATGGGCTCTGAGAAGGCCGAAAGATAACATGGGCTGGAAACGACCCAACGGAATAATGGGCCGTTAATGGGTATAAAGTGATACACTGTTCATTACGGGCCACTTTCACCACGGGCCGTTAATGGGTGTAAAGTGATACACTGTTCATTACGGGCCAGTTCACCATGAGCCGTTAATAGGCCAAGAGTTACATAGGGCCTCATATGGGCCGAAAGACGTCATGGGTCATACATGGGCCAGAAGGGAAAACGGGCTGGAATCATATTGGATGGCCCAGATGACGCTATTGGGCCTAATTCGGATAGGGCGTAACGGGCCTCGGGTTAGCGGGCTGTAAATGGGCTATATGCGAACAGGCCGTTAACAGGCTTTCCATGGGCCGGCCCGCCACCTTTTGACCAAGTCAAACGGGCCGGCCTTTTCACAGGAATGGGCCTCTGTTGGGCCGTGCCACGTGTTGACGTATCATAGGCGCCTTCTGTCCAATGAGTGGATGACATCTGTCCCAACGATGAGCCGACAAGTGTTTCCTCCAGCCAACGATGATTTTACACGTGGAAAATCCCCATTGGTCGGGGCTGTTAACGGGTTATCGGATCCAAAACCCGACCCGATAGCTTAACGGCGTTCCGTTACGGTGGATGCCACGTGTCGGTCACCCTTGCCGAAAGCACTTCTGTGACGCGCGATTTATCGTCATGGAAGTGGACACTTCCGTGATGATAATTTTGGTAATGTCATGGAACACTTCTACAACAGCACATGTATGACTATCTTGATTCTGTCATAAATTTGTCATGGATGTACATGCATGACAAAAAACGCGACCTACTGTGATAAACACGTATCATCACGGAAGTGTATTTTTTGGTAGTGCGTGGAGCGAGGAAAAAGGAACCGCAGTTAACAGTGTCCTGGATTAGGGGGTATTAACCTAGTCGGCTCATGCTCCTTGGGTTCGCTGGTGGTCCCACATTCTTGTCAACATGGACTCCAGAAGCTACACATTGGAGGCATGATCGAGACTGCATCTGCCGAAGACTTGACGCATACTCCAAGACTTCTCCTGCCGTCTCCATGATAATATACCGACCCTGTAACCCTAAATGCCCTATCTGTCATGTATATAAGCCAAAGGGTTTGGCCTGCAGGAGGGACATCAACTGTGACAGCCTGGTTTTGCCATCTCTCTTTTTCCGGATTTCTTTGCCTTTGGTTTTGAAATTGGAGTTTTTGAATCAACTCACTTGGACTTAAACACTTGGGCATTTCCTTGATTTTCACCCAAGTGACCCATCCCCCTCAAAATCATCATTTCCTCTATGATAAATCCCAAAATGGCCCTTGCAATATTTTTCATAAATGAAAAATATTCATTTCCTCCTCTAAAAATCATTTCAACAACTTATGCTCCAAAGGAACCCTCATTTTCTTGCACCCAAAAATCTGAGAAAATTCCCAAATATTCTTTGAACCTTGGCACACCTCCCTGAGCAAAAATATTGCATAAGTTTTTTGAATACTTCTGCTATAGAAAATCATTTCTGTTCTGGCCTCAAAATGCAGTTTCTACAACAAGTATATTATTCCTTGATCTAACGAAGCTTATTTTTCTTGAGCTTCATTACCCTCCTAAGAAAACCTTAAACCCAAGAGATTAGCCCTACACTCCTTCTAGAACCTCTCCAAAAACAGTGCCAAAGTTTCTGACCAGAAACTTTCTGGTTAGCTCATGTTCAATCTGGTCGGCCTGGCAGTGTGCCATCTCTTCCCCTAGACTAAACACTGCACGGACAACACACTAGACATGATTTGGCATCTCTTGGCAGTCGGTTTGGCCGAGCTAGCGTGGTGACCGCGGGTGGACACGGGCTCTGGCACGCGTTCGATGCACTCTGCGCTGCGCCCGAGCCTTTGTCTCGCGCGTGCTCGTCTCACCACTCGCCGACGACTGCCGCACCGCACCACCAGCTTCGTCTCATCATGCTTGACCTCTCCTTGGTGCTTGCCGACGTCGGAGCCGCCACAACGAGCACGGGCACGACGCGGCCAAAGCCACAGTGCGCCCGTGCCACTGTCTTCGTCCGCGCCCACGCTCCTGTGCTCGTCCTCGAGCTCTCACAATTGCCACGTGATTGCTAAGCCCTCTCCACCCCTCGCTGGCACTCCTCGTTGCTGTGCGCCGCCTTCCAGAGAGCTCCGGCGGAGCCGAGAACCCCCACCCCCTCCGCCTATAAATACCGAGCCCCCTGGCCTCTCCGAGCTCATCCATCCACTCCGCCATCCACCACAAGCAGTAGAGGAGCCGCAGCCCGGCCGGGCAGGCCTCTGGCGGCCGTCCTCAAGCTCGAGCTCGCCGACGATCCCCTCTTCTTGCTCCCACCTATCCACTACTCCTTGAGCTTCAGCTCCTTCTTCGGCGACTCCCTGGTGGTCCGTTGGTGCCTGCTCACCCGGTTGGAGCCCCTGGAGTCGCCCCCTCCTGCCGTCTTCTTCATCTCCGGCGAAACCCGACCGCAGCCGCCGCTTGAGACGTTGGTTCCGAGCTGCTCCGGCCACCTCTCGATGAGCCACGGGTACATGCAGATGCGCCGTGACCTCCTCTATCCATCCCTCCCTCTCAAATCAGCCGACGAGCCCTCCTCGCTGGCGTGAGCTCTGGCGGAGCACCGCCACCCCTCTGTTTCTCTCTCTCCCCACACCCGACAGGCGGGGCCCACTTTCAGCCTCTCCAATCGCGCCCGAAGCGGTATGAGTGGAGGCGTATTCACAAAATAAGCTTTCGACATCACCCCTGGATTTCTTTTATTTGAATTTAATTCAAATATTTTGACCAGAAACTTTGACAACCATAACTTTTAAACCATAAGTCCAAATGAATTGATTCTTTTTGCATTGTGGTTGTATTGAAAAGTTCTAGAAGCACACCAAATTGAAGATTTTTCCGTGCTATCTAGAATTTCTGGTGAATTTCAGAATGATTCTTGATATTTTCTTTTGCTGTTTTTTAATATTTTCAGAGGAAGAAGCTTGCCTTGAAGATAACCAGGAGGAGTGTGAACCTCCTCTACACTAAGGCAGGCCACACCAACATTTGCATATTGTCATTTCAATATTTATGATTTTCCAACTTGAATATGAGTTATTTCATGCATTTAATTATTTAAATGAATATTGCTTATGGTAGTTACTTTGTCATGGTTGAAATGCTTAGTTTACAGTAGTATTTGAATGCATGGACTTGTCTGAGGCAGTAGAAGTAGTGTTGATTGTGTGGTTATGCTTTTGGATATGAACGGTAGTATTTTCTTTATGTGAGTTATTGGTTTTAATATATTATAACATAACTAAAAATGTTGAGTGTTGAAACCAGTGAAGTAAAACCAATAAAGCTTAATGATGACTAGTGCAAGTAGAAAACTTTGATGATGTTAATCTGTTTACTTTAAGTGATATGTGATGCATGTAGAATAGTTGTATGTTCATGGCATATTGTGACTCGAGTTATTTTCATGTGAAGTTAAACCTGATGTTAATTCAACTTGAACATAATGTTGATCGAGTCATGGTGCCACTGAATCGAGTTTTTCCCAGTGCAATCATATTTTCCTTTATGGGAAGGCCTTTATTAGGTCCGTTGTCATGCCTCTGGTCGGTACTTCCAACGAGGGAAGGTTATGGGCGTGCGGTACCCTGGCCCGGTAAGCAGACATAACCTTGTGTGCCCATTGTTGATATGGTACCTTGTCCCTGTTTGGGACCGTTGATTTGTTTTGCCACGACTGTGGCCGTTGATGTCTTTGGTAGACACGGGGCCACCCATGACTTAACCCAAAAGGGAGTTGGTCGGTCGGAGTGGCCGGGAGAGTGTCATGGCAATGGGAGGGTTCTTTCGGAATGCCGTTTGTCCACCCGAATGGGAGTGCGCGGCCATGGGTTCCGTGATGTGGGTACAGTGTGCTAACCTGTGTAGAGTGTTTATTAAATCTATCGATAGCCGCGTCCTCGGTTACGGACATAGCTCGTGAGTAAGTCACACCATGGATCAACATGATTAAGTAATCTTGCACACTAAACTTATATGGTTGGCACTGGTTATGTGATGAGATTTGTGGGATCATGAAGATGATTGTTGTGGGAACCAAAGTGTTGATTTAGTTTGTGATCCGAGCTTGATCACCGTTTGGTTATGAGGTAACCCGTTTGGTAAGATAATCCGAGGGAATCGGTGCACAAGTTTGATTTCACTGCATCAGTAGTATGTTATCGCATTGCATCTAAATTGATTAATTGTCATGATATTGCTTGCCATTATGCCTATGCTTGTTCTGAGCTTGCAAGTACATTCAATGTACTGACTTGGCGTGTCATGCCAGATTTCAGGAAAGTCTTACCGGATCGAAGTGCTTCCCGTGTCTAGATCGTGTCCACATCGGTGTCCCTGTGCTATGGAGTTCTGCTTCGTCGTTGTTCCGCTGCCGAGTAGTTATCTTGGTCGAGGCCCCTTCACGTTCATTAAATAATGTACATATTGTTCAGCCGCACCGTGTGTGCCGCTTGGCCTCGCTACTTGATGTAATATCGAACCTATGTTTCTGCTAGCATCAATAAAGCGGTTGTTTTCTGTACCAAGTTGTTGTGTGTTGCCAGAAGACTTGATCTCTGGGCTGGCAATGCAAGGTAAACCGGTTGCTCTGAGCTGGGGTGCCACAACGCTTGGTATCAGAGCCGCGCTGACTGTAGGACACGCTAGACCGTCGACGTGCTAGTTGGACGGTAGCTAGTTTAGTTTGAGTGCCGGTAGTAATAGAAATTGGTTGCTGCATTGCATACATTTTAATTATTGTTATTGCTAACTGTCTAATGATTGTGAGTGTAGATGGCTCCGGTTCCATTCCTGTACCAGTCCGAGCCAGCACCCTACACCTCACCGCATCTGCTTTAGAATGTGTGGCATCGACTCTACCCAGAGGGTGCTGATCTAGTGTACCAGGTGTATCGGGAGCATCTGGCCGGCTCACTGTATGAGTATTACGCGGAGGTCACTTTACACGACAGTTCCCCTTCCGGCGCTTACACTCATTCCTCTAAGGGCGGTTTTGCTTCCACGCCATCTCAGGCCATCCAGTTTGCTGCACTCGAGGCTCTTATAGACCTGCGCTACAACGAGGTTCGCATGCAGGCTCATCCAGGTTTCTACTTCTACCCGTCTCTGCACGAGAACGGGCGTATCCTCTTCCCTTTTATTGATCCGGCGTGCGATCGCCCTTCTAGCCACCTTTCTCGCTATATTACCGCCAGTTATCTCTTTCTATGAGTTAGCCTGAGAGTTAACTCGAGCCCGTATAGTTCTTGCCGCTGCTCGGAATAGGAACCCTCCACCTACTATCGGATCTACCCCGTTCGTTCCTCCAGCCTTTGTTTCCCCTGCTACTCCGGCGACCACTCAGGGTACCACGAACCCTTTGGCAGTGACTCCTCGCAGTGCCCCTGCTACGTGGGCTTCCCTTATCGCTACTCCTGCAGCCCCTATGATCCAGACTCACCCCGCACCTGCCCCTGAGGGAGAGTCCTCGAGGCAGCGCCGTCGTGTCACTTTTAACCCGGAGGTTTCCACTATCTGTTCAAGATCTGAGTCCGGCTCAGGAGAGGACCCAGCAGCACCAGCAGAGCACTAGATCGTTAGAGTATCTACAGTTGTCATGAGGTTGATGTACGGATGTAGTTGTACGTGTCATGATGTTTGGTTTCATGTATGAGGGTAGTCGAACCCGTCATGATGTTTACCTTTCATGTATGAGTCTATGTATAATTATGTTGGAACTTTTTATTATTCGCCTTGGTTTTCGCTGTTTTCTTTCGGTTTTGTTGCTGGCTTTTCTTCCCATTTTTGGATGTTTCTCATCTAGGTTGCTTTATATTGGGAAAACAAACAATAGGATGACGCGGGGAGGCAGCACCAGTCAAGCTTGTGAGGATGTCCCTGTTCGTCACTCAGCAAGACAAGCAGGACATTCCCCCAAGCCGTATTCTCCACCACCGCCTCCACCGCCACATCCGCTATCCACTGAACAAATCATGCGCATGTTTGAAGAAAGAAGAAACAATGATCTGATTGAGCTGTTGAAAAGGGTGCAAGCTATGGTTGGGCAGAATGGAAATCAGAATGGTCATCACTCCAAGCTGTCAGATTTTCAGAGGACTAAGCCTCCCAGTTTCAGTCAAGTTATCAATCCTTTGGAAGCCGATGATTGATTAAGGACTATTGAGAAAAAGCTTGAGATTGCTCGCACTGAAGAAGCTGACAAGGTTCCGTTTGCTACACACTATCTTGAGGGAGCTGCCGCTATATGGTGGGATAATGCTAAAGCTATGTGGCCTTCGGACGAAGAAATTACTTGGACTAAATTCAAGGACCATTTCCGCAAGTATCATATTCCCGCCGGTATTATGAAGGTCAAGCAGCGCGAAGTCCTCGCTCTCACCCGAGGAAGCCTGTCAGTAAGTGAGTACCCTGCATAAGTTCAACCATTTGGCCCGTTATTCTCTCTATGATGTGGCCACAGAAGAAAGGAAGATCGACAGATTTCTTGGAGGACTGAATCAACACCTCAGATGCACTCTTAGTATGCTCGATTTTCTGGATTTCCAGACTCTGGTAAACAAAGCCCACATTGCAGAAAGGGAACACAAGCTCGTGCACGACAACAGGCCCGCTAATAATGATCACAAGTGCAAATTCGAGCCTAAGAAGGATGGACAAGCAGTGCAAAAGGCCCGTACCTGGTAGTAGAGTCAGGTTGAGTACAAGCCCAATTGGCAGGAGAACGTGAACAAGACCACTACTCAAGTCAAGAATGTCGTGACCAGCCCGGTGCGCGAAGAATGTCAATGCAACAGTTCATGCTTCAATTGTGGGCAAACCGGACACTATGCCAGACAGTGCCCTAAGAACGGTAGGCCAAATGCTCCATTCAGGCTGCAAGTCAACCACATGGGGCCATATCCTGCCCAGAAGACCATCCAAGGGCAAGTTCACCACCTCTCCGTAGATGAAGCCCAAGAGGACCCGAAAGTCGTCATTGGTATGTTTCCTGTTAATAGCATACCTGCAATAATTTTATTTGACTCTGGGGCTTCCCACTCTTTTATTTCACGGAGTTTTGTTGCCCAAAACAAGTTTCCTTGCTCGATTTTGGGAAAAAGTATGCTGGTACAATCCCCGGGATCCGTGCTCAAAAGCAATCTGGTCTGCCGCAATTTGGAAATTGGTATCAAGGGGGTCATCTTCCCAACTTCTTTGATCATTATTGAGTCTGCCAAGTTGGATATTATTTTGGGAATGAACTGGTTGACCCAATATCAAGTATGCGTCAACTATGCGACCAGAGAAGTCACTTTGACAAGTCAGGAAGGTCAGACTACAAAATTCTTTCCTTGAAGAAGCATACCCAAGAAAGACATGGTCTTCACCACTGTAGCTGAAGGATTGGAATTAATTCCTGTGGTCAGTGAGTTTCCAGATGTATTCCCTGAGGAACTACCAGGAATGCCGCCAGACCGAGAGCTTGATTTTGCAATTGACCTTGTGCCCGAGACCACACCGTTATACAAGACATATTATCGGATGCCTTCCTCAGAATTAGTGGAATTAAAGGAACAGCTTGATGAGATGCTTCAGAAAGGATACATCCGTCTAAGCTCTTCACCATGGGGATCACCCGCAATATTTGTGGACAAGAAAGACGGTAGTCTCCGGATGTGTGTGGATTACCGTCAGTTGAATGATGTCACTATCAAGAACAAATATCCACTATCGAGGATTGATGATTTGTTCGATCAACTCAATAGGGCAAAAGTATTTTCCAAGATTGATTTGAGGACCGGATACCACCAGCTCAAGATCAAGAAGGAAGATATTCCTAAGACCACGTTCACTACTCGATACGGTCTGTATGCATATGCCGTCATGTATTTCGGCCTCACCAATGCCCCTGTCTTCTTCATGCATATGATGAATAAGGTATTCATGGATTTGTTGGATAAGTTTGTGGTGGTCTTCATCGATGACATTCTCATCTACCCAAAAGGTGAAGAAGAGCACAAGGGACATCTCAGAGACTCTGTGACCATCAACTATATGCTAAATTCAGCAAGTGTGAATTTTGGCTCAAGCAAATCGGATTTTTGGGGCATGTTCTTTCAGTAGAAGGCATAGCCGTGGATCCAAGTAAGGTGAAGGACGTGCTTTATTGGACGGCACCCATGACAGTATCCGAGATTCGGAGTTTCCTTGGACTAACCAGATACTACCGTTGCTACATTGAAGGCTTCTCTAAGATTGCCAAGCCAATGACAGAACTCCTCATGAAAGATAAGAAATTTGAATGGACCGAGGACTGTGAGAAGAGCTTCAATGAGTTAAAAACCAGACTGACTTCCATACATCTACCACATTTTTTATGTATACTACGACGCATCCAGGAGAGGTATTGGATGTGTACTCATGCAAGTTGGCAAGGTTGTAGCATACGCATCTCGACAGCTATGACCTCACGAAGGGAACTATCCTACACATGACTTGGAATTGGCCGCAGTTGTGCACGCTTTGAAAATTTGGAGACACTACCTCATTGGCAAAAGATTTCAGGTATTTACAGACCACAAGAGTCTCAAGTATATATTCACTCAATCGGACTTAAACCTTCGACAACGAAGATGGCTCGAGTTGGTCAAGGATTATTATCTTGGAATAAATTACCACCCCGGTAAGGCCAATGTTGTTGCCGATGCTCTCAGCCGCAAGCCTGCCAGCTTGAATGCCCTGATAGAGTCCTTGCCCCCCGAACTCCAAGAAGAGATAGCTCAGCTTAATTTGGTTATTGTTGATGCGGGCCTTGCCAATATATTGGAAGTCACTCCTACACTTGAGGATGAGATCCGCATGGTCCAACAAGATGACCCAGTCCTGCAACATCATGTCAAGCGTATGCAAGAAGGCAAGACCCATGATTTCTCTAAGGATAAGCAAGGTACTCTAAGGTTTCGAGGACGGATTTGCGTACCTGAGCAAGCAGACCTGAGAAAGAAGATCTTGATAGAAGCACATGAATCTTCGTACTCGATTCACCCAGGTGGTACCAAAATGTACGAAGATCTTCGACAGATATTTTGGTGGGATGGGATAGGATGAAGAAGGACATCGCCTACTTTGTCGCTTGCTGCGATATATGCAACAAGGTGAAGGCGGAGCACCAGAAACCTGCCGGACTTCTTCAACCTTCACCCATTCCACAATGGAAGTGGGACGATGTCTGCATGGATTTCGTCACCGGTCTACCAAGAACTCACCGAGGCAATGATGCAGTATGGGTCGTGGTGGACATGCTCACTAAGGTAGCTCACTTCATTCCCATCCGAACCACCTACCGAGCCGATCAACTCGCATAGCTATATGTGTCCAGAATCGTCAGTTTGCATGGAGTGCCAAGAAAGATCACTTCAGACCGAGGTTCTCTCTTTACCTCAGCATTCTGGTCACATCTCCATCAAGCCTTGGGGACCGCACTAAAATACAGCACCGCCTATCATCCTCAGACAGACGGGCAGACAGAGCGAGTAAATCAAATACTTGAAGATATGCTCCGAGCATGTGCTTTGTCCCAAGGACCCAAGTGGGAAGATTGTCTCCCGTATGCTGAGTTCTCCTACAACAACAGTTTCCAGACCAGCCTGAAGATGTCACCTTATGAAGCTTTTTATGGTCGTAAGTGCCGCACTCCGCTAAACTGGTCTCAAACCGGAGATAGCCACATTTTCGGAACTGACTTAATGATCGAGGCTGAAAAGCAAGTCAAGGAGATCTGAGATAGACTCAATTGGCTAAGTCCCGACAAAAGAGTTATTACGATGCAAAGCATTGTCAGATCAGCTTTGAACCTGGAGAGTATGTGTACCTTTGAGTCACACCTATGAAAGGAGTCAAGAGATTTTAGACCCGAGGAAAACTGGCACCCAGATATATTGGCCCATTCCCAGTTATGTCCAGAGTTGGAACTGTTGCTTATCAGTTGGAGCTGCCACCGGAATTGTCAGGAGTGCACAATGTGTTCCATTTCTCTCAGCTGAGAAGGTGTATCTCGCCACCCGAGAAAAGGACTGATATGGCAGAGATAGAGCTTGCTAAGGATTTAACCTATCAGGAGAGACCGTTCCGAATATTGGATGAAACAGAAAGTGTCACTCGCAGTAAGGTGATAAAATTTTATAAGGTTCAGTGGGAGCATCACACAGAGGAAGAAGCAACTTGGGAAAGAGAGGAATTTTTAAGGGCAGCCTATCCAGAATTGTTTTCCAGAGCAACCGAATCTCGAGGACGAGATTCATCCTAAGTGGGGGAGGTTTGCGACAGCCTGGTTTTTTCCTTCTCTCTTTTTCCGGATTTCTTTGCATTTGGTTTTGAAGTTGGAGTTTTTGAATCAACTCACTTGGAATTAAACACTTGGGCATGTCCTTGATTTTCACCCAAGTGACCCATCCCCCTCAAAATCATCGTTTCCTCTCTGATAAATCCCAAAATGGCCCTTGGAATATTTTTCATAAATGAAGAATATTCATTTCCTCCTCTGAAAATCATTTTAGCAACTTATGCTCCAAAGCAACCCTCATTTTTCTTGCACCCAAAAATCTGAGAAAATTCCCAAATATTCTTTGAACCTTGGCACACCTCCCTGAGCAAAAATATTGCGTAAGTTTTTGGAATATTTTTGCTACAGAAAATCATTTCTGTTTTGGCCTCAAAATGCAGTTTCTACAACAAGTATATTATTCCTTGATCTAATGCAGCTGATTTTTGTTGAGCTTCATTACCGTCCTAAGAAAACTTTAAACCCAAGAGATTAGCCCTAGACTCCTTCTAGAACCTCTCCAAAAACAGTGCCAAAGTTTCTGACCAGAAACTTGCTGGTTAGCTCACATTCAATCTGGTCGGCCTGGCAGTGTGCCATCTCTTCCCCTAGACTAAACACTGCATGGACAACACACTAGACATGATTTGGCATCGCTTGGGCATCGGTTTGGCCGAGCTAGCGTGGTGACTATGTGTGGACACGGGCTCTCGCACACGTTCGATGTGCTCTGCATTGCGCCCGAGCCTCTGTTCCGCGCGTGCTCGCCTCAGCGCTCGCCGCCGATTGCCGCACTGCGCCACTAGCTTTGTCTCATCACGCTTGACCTCTCCCTGGCGCTTGCCGACGCCGGAGCCGCCGCAGGGAGCACGGGCACGACGCGGCCAAAGCCACAGTGCGCTTGCGCCACTGTCTTCATCCGCGCCCGCGCTCCAGTGATCGTCCTTGAGCTCCCACAGTTGCCACGTGATCACTGAGCCCTCTCCACCCCTCCCTGGCACTCCTCGTCGCCGTGCGCCACCTTCCAGAGAGCTCCGGCGGAGCCGAGAACGCCCACCCCTCCGCCTATAAATACCGAGCCCCTTGGCCTCTCCGAGCTCATCTATCCACTCCGCCATCCACCACAAGCAGTAGAGGAGCTACAGCCCGGATGGGCAGGCCTCTGGCCGCCGTCCTCAAGCTCGAGCTCGCCGACGATCCCCTCTGCTTGCTCCCACCTCTCCACTACTCCTCAAGCTTCAGCTCCTTCGCCGGCGACTCCCTGGGGGTCCTTTGGTGCCTGCTGACCTGGTTGGAGCCCCTAGAACCGCCCCTCCCGCCGTCTTCTTCATCTCCGGCGAAACCCGACCGCAGCCGCCGCTTGAGACGTTGGTTCTGAGCTGCTCTGGCCACCTCTCGACGAGCCACGGGTACAGGCAGGTGCGCTGTGACCTCCTCTAGCCATCCCTCCCTCTCAGATCGGCCGACGAGCCCTCCTCGCTGGCGTGAGCTCCGGCGGAGCACCGCCACCCCTCTGTTTCTCTCTCTCCCCCACACCCGATAGGCGGGGCCCATTTTCAGCCTCTCCACTCGCGCCCGAAGCGGTACGAGTGGAGGCGTATTCTTAGAATACGCTTTCGACGTCACCCCCTGGATCTTTTTTATTTGAATTTAATTCATATATTTTGACCAGAAACTTTGACCAGCCATAACTTTTAAACCATAAGTACAAATGAATTGATTCTTTTTGCATTGTATTTGTATTGAAAAGTTCTAGCAGCACACCAAATTGGAGATTTTTCTGTGCTGTCTAGAATTTCTAGTGAATTTCAGAATGATTCTCGCTATTTTCTATTGCTATTTTTAAATATTTTTAGAGGGAGAAACTTGCCTTGAAGATAACCAGGAGGAGTGTGAACCTCCTCTGCACTAAGGCAAGCAACATCAACATTTGCATGGTGTCATTTAAATATTTATGATTTTTCCAACTTGAATATGAGTTATTTCATGCATTTAATTATTTAAATGAATATTGCTTATGCTAGTTACTTTGTTGTTGAAATGCTTAGTTTACTGTAGTATTTGAATGCATGGACTAGTATGAGGCAGTAGAAGTAGTGTTGATTGTGTTGTTATGCTTTTGGATATGAACGATAGTATTTTCTTTATGTGAGTTATTGATTTTAGTATATTATAACATAACTAAAAATGTTGAGTGTTGAAACCAGTGAAGTAAAACCAGTAATGCTTAATGATGACTAGTGGAAGTAGAAAACTTTGATGATGCTGATCTTTTTTACTTTAAGTGATATGTGATGCATGTAGAATAGTTGTATGTTCATGGCATATTGTGACGTGAGTTATTTTCATGTCAAGTTAAACCTGATGTTAATTCAACTTGAACATAATGTTGATCGAGTCATGGTGCCACTGAATCGAGTTTTTCCCAGTGCAACCACATTTGCCTTTATGGGAAGGCCTTTATTCGGTCCGTTGTCATGCCCCTGGTCGGTACCTCCAACGAGGGAAGGTTATGGGCGTGCGGTACCCTGGCCCGGTAAGCATACATAACCTTGTGTGCCCATTGTTGATATGGTACCTTGTCCTCATTTGGGACCGTTGATTTCTTTCGCCACGACGATGGACGTTGATGTCTTTGGTAGACATGGGGCCACCCATGACTTAGCCCAGAAGGGAGTTGGTCGGAGTGGCCGAGAGAGTGTCATGGCAATGGGAGGGTTCTGTCAGAATGCCGTTGGTCCACCCGAATGGGAGTGCGAGGCCATGGGTTCCGTGATGTGGGTACAGTGTGCTAACCTCTGTAGAGTGTTTATTAAATCTATCGATAGCCGCGTCCTTGGTTACGGACATAGCTCATGAGTAAGTCACACCATGGATCAACATGATTAAGTAATCTTGCACACTAAACTTATATGGTTGGCACTGGTTATGTGATGAGATTTGTGGGATCATGAAGATGATCGTTGTGGGAACCAAAGTGTTGGTTTCGTTTGTGATCCGGGCTTGATCACCATTTTGGTTACGAGGTAACCTGTTTGGTAAGAGAGTCCGAGGGACTCAGTGCACAAGTTTGATTTCACTGCATCAGTAGTATGTTATCGCATTGCATTTAAATTGATTAATTGTCATGATATTGCTTGCCATTATGCCTATGCTTGTTGTGAGCTTGCAAGTACATTCAATGTACTGGCCTGGCGTGTCATGCTAGATTTGAGGAAAGCCTTACCGGATCGGAGTGCTTCCCGTGTCTAGATCGTGTCCACATCGGTGTCCCTGTGCTATGGAGTTCCGCTTCGTCGTCGTTCCGCTGCCGAGTAGTTATCATGGTCGAGGCCCCTTCATGTTCATTAAATAATGTACTTCTTGTTCAGCCGCACCGTGTGTGCCGCTTGGCCTCGCTACTTGATGTAATATCGAACCTATGTTTCCGCTAGCATCAATAAAGTGGTTGTTTTCTGTACCAAGTTGTTGTGTGTTGCCAGAAGGCTTGATCTCTGGACTGGCAATGCAAGGTAAACTGGTTGCTCTGAGCCGGGGTGGCACATCAACACAATCTCATTCACCTAGCCTAGAGTTAGAACACATCTCATGATCTTGGGGTGGATCAAATCTTTACTCGACACATCTCTGTCAATATAAAGAGCTGGACGTAGGGTTTTACCTCCATCAAGAAGGCCCGAACCTCGGTAAGCATCGTCTCCCTATTCCTGTTACCCACGAGCCGAGATCCACAGCTTAGGACCCCCTACCCCGAGGTTTGCCGGATTTCACACCGACACTGGTGCTTTCATTGAGAGTTCCGCTGTGTGATCGAAAAAGGATCGATGGCTCATCTGCAGGTCAACTGCGGCACCAGATGTGGTGATGTGTACGCCCCGACCAACTTTTTGTGTTCGGCAGCATGATTTTCTACGCCGACTCGACGGGCCATCTGGTCACCGTTGAAAACTATGCCCCCAATTAGGTTGTAACCTTCGGAGGGCTGGAGTACACCACGGATTGCTGTGGCGAGCTTGTTCTGTCGGGCTGGATGCCTGGCCAGATTCGGGGCTTGACGAGCATCACAAGCTCGACTTCGGAACCGACCTCCCTTGAGGACAACGCATCAGGCGATCCAACACCGGGAGGCACGGAGGGTCTGCCCTCCCCCACCCCGGACGACTCCATCACAGCACCCAGCTCTGACTTAAACCAGGGCTCGGCTTCAAATTCGGTGTCGGGCATAGAACGAACCCGGTCACGGATCCAGAATCCACTCCGGTCTGGGCGCGAACGAAGATGCATTGACCATGCCTCCGATGCTACTCTGAGTTAACCTGGCCTAAGACCAAGCCATGGATCCCGAGGAGTATCTCACCTCAATGAGATGCTTGACCGAGTCTAGAGCTTGTCGATCTAGGACGACAGAACCTCGGTTTACGACAGAATCGGACTTAAATCTGACGATCGAGAAATTACGTCCCACCCACCACCCACCTAGTCGCCACGATCGATGATTTAACTGACGTGCTAGACTATGACGAGGCCACAAACATGGATGAAGATGTCGACGGCTTTGCAGCGACGACCTCGTCGTAGACTAACACCGGCAAGTGGACAACAACATCTACTTATGATATCTACATGGTCAATACCCCCAACTCCCCTCCAAGACGTTGGCATAGACGCGGAAGGGGAAACACAAGGGACACCGCCGGGAATAACGTCACCTCTGACAATGGCGCGACAACAGCTGATGACGCCGGCAATCCCGAGGAGGACCTTCAAGCCTCCCCAGAGCAATGTGTCAGCCCCGGACGAATCCCTGGGGAAGAGGACACCGACGACCTCTTTGGAGGGGTAGATGAAAACTACATGCCTGAATCCGAGGAGGACGAGAGCTTCGGCACCAAGGACTACATAGTCCCCGTCTCCAACGTATCTATAATTTTTGATTGTCCCATCCTATTATAGTATCAATCTTGGATGTTTTATATGCAATTATATATCATTTTTTGGGACTAACCTATTAACCTAGTGCCCAATGCCAGTTGCTGTTTTTTGCTTGTTTTTGGCTTTTCAGAAAATCAGTACCAAACGGAGTCCAAACACAACGAAACTTTTTGACGATTTTTTCTGGACCAGAAGGGACCCTAGAAGGTTCGGGAGAAGACCTGACGAGCCACGAGGGAGCGACAAGCTCGGGAAGTGCGCCTAGGGGGGTAGGCGTGCCCCCAGGCCTGTGGGCCCCTTGTGGGACATGTTGACCTAATTCCACCTCTATAAATTGCCAAATAGTCCCAATACATTAGAGAGCCACCCAAAATACGTTTTCCGCCACCACAAGTTTCTGTTCTTCCGAGATCCCATCTGGAGGCCTTCTCTGGTACTCTGTCGGAGGGGGAATCTATCATGGTGGGCCTCTCCATCAACCTTTCTGCCCTTCCTATGATGTGTGAGTAGTTTACAACAAACCTACAGGTCCATAGCTAGTACCTAGATGGCTTGTTCTCTCTCTTTGAACTTCAATACAATGTTCTCCTTGATGTTCTTGGAGATCTATTCGATGTAATCTTCTTTTGTGGTGTGTTTGTTGGGATCCGATGAATTGTGGATTTATGATTAGATTATTTATGAATATTATTTGAGTCTTTTTTGAATTATTATATGCATGATTATTATATCTTTGTATTTCTCTTTGATCTATCCGTTTAGTTTGGCCAACTAGATTGATTTATCTTGCAATGGGAGAGGTGCTTCGCGACGGGTTCAATCTTGCGGTGCTCAAACCCAGTGACAAAAGGGTACATCATGTCATCTTGCTTAAGGCGTTACTCCGTTTTTATGAACTTAATACTCTAGATGCATGCTGGATAGCGGTCGATGTGTGGAGTAATAGTAGTAGATGCACGCAGGAGTCGATCTACTTGTGTCGGACGTGATGCCTATATACATGATCATTGCCTTGGATATCGTCATAACTATGCGTTTTTGTATCAATTGCCAGCAATAATTTGTTTACCCATCGTATGCTTTTTGTTCGAGAGAGAAGCCTCTAGTGAAAACTATGGCCCCCAGGTCTACCTTTATCATATTTAGAATCCAAAAATACCTTGTTGCAATGTATTTACCATTCTTTTATTTTGTGTTGTTTATCTATCTACCATTATCAGACTTGATCCTTGCAATTAACCGCCGAGGGGATTGACAACCCCTTGACCGTGTTAGGTGCAAGTATTTGTTCTTTTGTGTGTAGGTGCTGTTCACGAGGTCTTGCGTGGTTCTCCTAATGGATTGATAACCTTGGTTCTTTACTGAGGGAGATACTTATCTTTACTGTACTTCATCATCCTCTCCTCTTCGGGGAAATCCCAATGCAACTCACAAGTAGCAGGAAGAATTTCTGGCGCCGTTGCTGGGGAGACATCACCAATACCTATCAAGTACCATCGCACAAACTTTCATCTCCTTGCATTTACTTTCATTGGCCATTTGCCTCTCGTTTTCATCTCCCCCACTTCTAAAACATTTTCACTAAACACAAAAATATTTTTCATTTTCCTTTTCGCTTGTTTGCTTGTTTTCTTACTTTTTGTCGCTACCATGTGTGAGTTTGTTATCGAAAAAAGTGAGGATGGTAAAGTTCCTAAATTTGAAATTCCCACAAATTTGGATTGTAAATTTTTTGTTGCGGGAAATGGGAACATCATAGGGAAAAGTGTTATTCTAGAACTCTTTAATTGCACAAGGGCATTAGTTTGTGATGACATTCCTATCCTAAAAATAAATAAGAGTTACATCGAAGCTATTTTAGCACTTGTTCTTAAACTTGAGAGAAGCTTTATGCATACTCACCCACTTTACAGAGATTTTTCTATGAATTACCTGTTATAAATAACCCTAGGGCAAATAAGATAGCTACCCTTGTTCTTATGAATGAATTTGATTATATAGTATGTGAGGCTAGGGAGATCTTTGATTTTTAATATGAGCCATGAACGCCCTATTATAGATGAAATCCTATATGATGAAGATTATATTTTGAGATATTTGTTTCATGATAATCATACTTTTGATGAAAATACCAAAAAGGAAGTTCCTCCCATACATATTATCCAACAAGTTTTCAATGGTATTAATCAACAATATTCTTGGATAGTAAAGGGGAACCAATATGGGTTTGAGGAAGGTTGCTTTGCCAATGCTAAAATTGTGGTTAATGATGTGTTCCCCATTGTTTTTAAAAAGCCTCCCGATGAACACGCACCCAATGATGCAAAAACTAAGGATGACAACACTTGAAACTATGCATTACACCTAGCTAGGGGCGTAAAACAATAGCGCTTGTTCGGAGGCAACCCAATAGTTATCTTTATTTTTCTTGTTTCTTTTTTGTTTTTGTCTGTGCACACAGTTATGCTGTTGTTATGGTTGTGTTTTTGTGTTTAAATTAGTGTTTGTGCCAAGTACAGCCTTTGGGATGATTTGGTGGATAGTTGATTTGATCCTATGAAAAAAGAAACTTTTGCGCCTAGTAGAAGAATTGTTTAAATTCACTGAAATGTTATAAAATTCTGATTTTTTTACACATAATTGATATACAAAGCCCACGTTCTCCTAAATTTTAAAAAAATTGGAATTACAGAAGTATGGATTGTCCAGATCACTACAGACTGTTCTATTTTTGACAGATTCTGTTTTCGCTGCATTGTTTGCTTGTTTTAATGAATCAATGGATTGTATCGGGGGTATAAGTCATGGTGAAGTTAGAATACAATAGGTATTATGCAATAATAAAATATAAATGGTTTTACAACAATACCTAAAGTTTATGATTTGCTTGTTATACTAACGGATCTCACGAGTTTTCTGTTGAGTTTTGTGTGCTGAAGTTTTCAAGTTTTAAGTGAGATCACGATGGATGAAGGAATAAGGAGTGGCACGACCCTAAGCTTGGGGATGCCCAAGGAACCCCAAGGTTACTTGGAGCTATATTTTTATTCATCACATGATATGAGTTTTGCTTGGACATCATGTATTATATGAGTCTTTGCTTTTTTTTGCTTTTTATTTTGCCACAATCATCTTTGCTGGACACACCTTTTTGAGAGGGACACACATTATTCATGATTTGTTAGAATACTCTATGTGCGCGAACCAACCTGTGGTTGGATGGTTAGAGGGACAGTGGTATCCCCAGTCCACCAGGGTTCAAGTCCTAGTGCTCGCATTATTCCTAGATTTATTTTAGGATTTCAGGCGATGCGCTTCTAGTGGGAGGAGACGTTCCCGTCGGCGACGAGGCGCCTACGGTGACTGATTGCTTGTATTTGTGTTGGTATTTCCCCGAAGAGGAGAGTATGATGCAGCATAGCAACGGTAAGTATTTCCCTCAGTTATGAAACCAAGGTTAGCAATCCAGTAGGAGAACCAAGCAACACTATGTAAACAACACCTGCACACAAACAACAAATACTTGCAACCCAACGCATAAGAGGGGTTGTCAATCCCTCCTCGGTATTGAGATAGATTAAAGTGTATGAGATATGATAAATAGATCTAGCCAAAACACACACAAAAAGTGCAGGCGAGGTATTTTTGGGTTTTAATATGATAGGAAATAGACCCGGGGGCCGTAGATTTCACTAGAGGGTTCTCTCGAGAAAATAGCATATGATGGGTAAACAAATTGTTGTTGGGCAATTGATAGAATAGCAAATAATTATGACGATATCCAAGGCAATGATCATGTATATAGGCATCACGTCCAAGATTAGTAGACTGACTCCTGCCTGCATGTACTACTATTAGTCCACACATCGACCGCTATCCAGCATGCATCTAGTGTATTAAGTTCATGGAAAAATGGAGTAATGCAATAAGAACGATGACATGATGTAGACAAGATCTATTCATGTAGGAATAGACTCCATCTTTTTATACTTGATGGCAATGATACATGCGTGTCATGTCTTTTTCTGTCATTGGGATTGAGCACCGCAAGATCAAACCCATCACAAAGCACCTCTTACCATGGCAAGAAAAATCAATCTAGTTGGCCAAACCAAACCAAAGTTTCGGAGAAGAAATACGAGGCTATAAAAATCATGCATAAAAGAGTTCAGCAAAGACTCAAATTGTCGGTGTACAAAAGTAGGGGTCCCTTTTTGCACCCCTTTACTTGTGCACGGGCAGTCGCAGCCCCACTCCCCTGGCCACGCTTGGCGGGGCAGAGGAAGCAAAGATACAAGACGACCAGACCAACGCCAAGACGGAGACACAAAGAGCAGAAGGGCGAGGTGGACTCCCCAGGCAAGGCCCTTGCCGGGGCAACTTGCCCAACGCCAGCAGGGCTGCCACCCTTGAGCCTGAGAGTTCAGACGCCCTCAACTACGTTGGAACCAAAGCTCGGGAGGCACCTCCGTGGTGGCATGCAGATCTTTGTGAAGACCAAGAACATGCAAGATCAGATGAGAACTAGAAGACGGAGATCCTCGGCAAGATCCTTGCCAAGGATACCCACGAGACCCCCGGCAAGCCCCTAGCCGGGGACGCCCACGACGCCGTGGCAAGACCCTTGTCGGGGCCCCGACAAGACTCTTGCCAAAGACATCCGCGGGGCCGCAACCAGGCCCACATCTGCCAAGATTCCACCGCCGTTCCCATGCAGCTGCCAGCCCACCAACTAGGTGAGCACCTGCGTGGCGACAAGCGGCCTCTAGGCCAACTCAGAAAGCACCTGCGTGGTGGCATGCAGATCTTCGTGAAGACTTTGCCACCGCTCCAACTCAGCAGCCAGCCAAGCGGCGTGGCACTACCCGCCTCGTCGGTTCGGACGCGCGTCGAGGCCAGGCGAGGCGGCGACAGCTGGGACGAGCTTCCTTGCCGTCCACGATAAAGCAAGAAGGGCACATCGGCAGCGCATTAAATGCGTTTGTCCTATAGTGCCAGAGGATAGACTCGACCACTATATAGCTTTCCACCTCCTGTGTGCCACTATGGCAGCCCCTTTGTCTATAAAAGGAGGCCCGCAGTGTACTGGAGAGGATTCAGACTTTTTGGACCCTGCACGCCTTATAGCTAGTCCAAGAACACCAGATAAACAGAAACTAGCAGGAGTAGGGTGTTACGCATCACTTGCGGCCTGAAACTGGATAATCCCCCTGTGTTGATCTCTCAATCCCGCTCTTTCCACAGCCCCGCGCCCGCCAACCGTAGCAAAAGGGATTCCTCGTGATCCCATAGGTGTCATTTCCCCCGACATCTTTGGCGCGCCAGGTAGGGGGCGCAAGCTATGAAAATCCGGTTCGAAGGTTAGCACACCGACTTCGTCATCACCATGGCCCCAAAGAAAAAGGGGATCACAACGATCGGCTCACCCGGGGCCGGCCCGTCTGCGCCAGCGCGAGCAGGCGGCCAGGTGCCCACGGATGGGCCCGGAGACGTGGCCCGTGAGCATCCGCGACATTCTGGCGATCGGAGCCAGGCGAGCGGCGTCGTCCAAATATGAGACGACGAGCCATGCGCCGCTGGGTCCGGGGGCGAGGCCGTGCTGCCCAAGGGTGGCGCAACAGCCTCTACGGCACCCCAGCTGGCGCCCGCGCCGCGCCCTTCCCAGGCCGCGCGCGATGAACAGCACCGCGATGCCGGAGCCCCCGGGCACCGCCGCGGAAAGAGCCCTGTGCGCCACTCACAGGACGAACCAGGCCGGCGTGCGCGCTCAGACGCCGGTGCAGGCGGCGTGCGACCGTGAGACCGCGACAGAGCCCCTTCTAACCCAGTTAGAAGTCGGAGCGCGTCACGGTCTACGCAGATCTCGCCGCCGCCTACGCCAGCAGAAGCGCTGGCGCGCGTGCAGCTGCTCCTCGACTTCCCCCCTGCTATGGAGAAGCTCGACGAGTGGAGAGCCACCATCCGAAGCCTTGTCAGCTTCGCCAACAAAGACGAGCCACTCCTGACGGGGTCCTCGCACCGGCGCCCTGACGAGCCAGTGCATGCCGGCGGTGGGGAGGCCAGAGACGCTGCGACTACAGTGCACTCTCCCCCCCGCGGCCGCGACAACAGCCACCAGCTCTCAGTCCGACGTCGCTGACAACATTTCCACGGCGTCGTCCGATCCGCGAACACATCGCGACCAACGTCAAGTCCTCCGAGAATGGGCCCAGGAAGACGCTCAAACTACCATCGAACGACGACGGGAGACGCGCCATCAGTCAGATCGGCGTGCGGGGCCTACTAAGGACCACCCAGCTCCGGGGGGCCCCGGCGACCTGCCTTACGAGGTGGGTTGTCCAGCCTTTACCCGAGAGCTGCGGCAGTTCCAGTGGCCCTCCCACCGCACGTTCAAGCCCGATGTTGGCGAGAAGTACAACGGCAAGACCCACCCGTCGGAGTTCCTCAGCATCTACACCATCGCGATGCAAGCTGCTGGAGCTTGCGACGGCAAGGTGCTTGCCAATTACTTCCCGTTGGCACTCAAACCCAACGTCATGTCATGGTTGATGCACTTGCCAGTGGATTCCATTTCTTCTTGGTCGGATTTGTGTCATGAGTTTGTTGGCACCTTCACTGGAGGCCAACAAGCTCATGGCCAGGCAAGCGATTTGCATATCATCCCCCAAAAAGAAGGTGAAAACCTGCGCAAGTACATACAGAGGTTCAACCGAGTGCAGTACAACATCCCTGATGTTCATCCCGCCGCCGTTATCAGCGCATTCCATCAGAATGTGCGCAACCGCAAGATGCGTGAAGAGTTGGCAATGAACAAGGTCAAAGATGTGGCCGAACTTTATGTTCTGGCTGATAGATGCGCTTGAGCTGAAGAGGGGAGGAAGTACCCCGGCGAGGACGCCAGTGCGGACACCGACTCCACAGGAGAAGACACCGCCGCCCCGACAAAGAAGGGCCGGCGCCACAACAGGAAGTGCAAGGGCAAGACTGTGCTTGCCGTTGAGAGGTCCGGCGAGCTCGGCGCCGCCAAAAAGGCCAAGGCGGATGACCCCGGCAAGGAGGTTGCCGGGTGTGCTGCCTGCTTGGCCCTGGCAGCCGCCGGCAAGCCAGGAGGCTCCGACAAGCAGTACTGCAAGATGCACCGCACCAAGGGCCATGACCTCCAGAACTGCCGACAAGTTGAGCTGCTTGCAGAAAAGCAGAAGGTTGAATATGAAAGGCGAGACAAGGGGAAGGGTCAGGATGGTGTTGAGGGATCCGACAAGAAGCGTGGCGGCCAAGGGGTCGCCGCGGCAAAGATAACCAACAAGAGAGGCCCGCTCGGGGCCGCGACAAGAAAGAGGAGGATGATGATCACGACGAGGACGACGAGTTCGGCGAGCACGAGTTCTAGAAGGCTACAGAGGCTATGTGTGTCGATGGTGGTGCCTTGTTGCATACCTCACACTGCCAACTGAAGCAGTGGGCGCGTGAGGTCACTGTGGCGGAGCCGTCATTCGATGCCCAGAAGCCGCTGAAGTGGTCCCACACGCCCATCGTTTTTGACACTGAGGATCACCCTGACCGCACAACTGCGGTCGGGTGTTTGCCATTGTTGGTTTCACCAACAATACGCAACCTCAAGGTGACCAAAGTGCTGGTTGACGGTGGGGCCGGTCTGAATTTGATCTCGCCCGCTGTGATCAAGAAGCTGCAGATTCCTGATGGAGACCTCAATGAGATGGGCACGTTTCATGGGGTCAACCCGGGAAGGAGCCAGCCTAAGGGTAAAATCACGCTGCCCGTTATGTTTGGGGGGTGAGCTGAACTATAGGACGGAAAAGATTGTCTTCGATGTCGCCGAGATCCCCTTGCCATACAATGGGATCCTTGGCCGCCCAACGCTGGCCAAGTTCATGGCGGCGTCCCATTACGCCTACAACAAGTTGAAGATGCCGGGGCCGCTGACCATCATCACCGTCCCTTCTAACAAGAAAGATGCACTCATCTGCGCCGACCAACTCTACCGAGAGGCATTTGCAGCAACTGCCGCTACGGCACTTGCTCCTGCCGCTGAAGCTCCAGGGAGGAAGAAGGCCGACAAGACTTCTTTCGGTAAGACTCCTTCCAAGACCTCTTGCACCCACTCCGGCAAGCGCACCTCTTTGGAGTGTTGTGCTCCTGTTGAGGACGTGCTAGAGAGCTCTACCGGCAAGAGCAAGAAGTCCAAGGCTGCACCACCAGAAACCAAGAAGGTGTCTGTCAAGGAGGACGACACGGGCGGGGCTTTCACTATAAGCTCCACCCTGGACAGCAAATAGGAAAGTGCGCTCGTCGCCTTCCTGCGGGCGAATGTCGATGTATTTGCATGGCAAGCATCTGACATCCCTCGGCGTTCCCAGGGAGGTGATTGAGCACCATCTTGCTGTCTATCCTCACGCGCGGCCCGTCAAGCAGAAGGTCAGGAAGCAAGCTTTGGAGCGACAAGAGTTCATCATTGAAGAGATCAGGAAGTTGGAGGCGGCAGGCCTGGTAAGAGGAGTACTCCACCCCACGTGGTTGGCCAATCCGGTGGTGGTGCGTAAGGCAAATGGGAAGTGGAGGCTGTGTATTGACTACACAGACATCAATAAAGCCTGTCCAAAGGATCCTTTCCCTCTGCCATGCATCGACCAGATTGTAGACTCCACTGCCGGGTGTGACCTGCTGTCAT
This sequence comes from Triticum aestivum, assembly GCF_018294505.1. Classification (NCBI taxonomy): domain Eukaryota; kingdom Viridiplantae; phylum Streptophyta; class Magnoliopsida; order Poales; family Poaceae; genus Triticum; species Triticum aestivum. The sequence continues at coordinate 413,414,412 of NC_057811.1, forward strand.
TCCTTGATGCCTATTCGGGGTACCACCAGATCTTCATGATGAAGGAAGACGAAGAGAAGACCGCGTTCATCACCCATGTGGTACGTACTGTTTTGTACGAATGCCTTTCGGGTTGAAGAGCGCTGGTTCGACCTTTGCCTAAGCAGTCCAGATTGGTTTTGAGCCCCAGTTGCATAGAAATATGGAGGCTTATATGGATGACATAGTGGTCAAAACCAAGGACAGGGCCACGCTCGTGCAAGATTTAGAAGAAACATTCGCGAACCTGCGCAAGATCAACCTCAAGCTCAACCCAGAGAAGTGCGTGTTCGGTGTGCCCTCCGGCAAACTTCTCGGGTTCTTTGTGTCTCAACGTGGAATCGAAGCAAATCCCGACAAGATCAAAGCGATCGAGCAGATTGAGGCGCCAAAACGGGTCAAAGACGTCCGTAGGCTCGCCGGCTGCGTTGCTGCCCTGAGTATGTTCATCTCCAAATCTGCTGAGCACGCCCTCCCCTTTTTCAAAGTTTTGAAAAAGGCGGGTCCAGTAAAATGGACTCCGAAGGTAGAGGCAGCACTGCAAGATTTGAAGAGGTACCTCTCCTCCATGCCAATACTAGTCGCACCTAAACCACAGGAGCCGTTGCTGCTGTACTTAGCAGCAACGAATCAAGTGGTCAGTGCTGCGCTGGTTGCACAGAGGGAACTTGAGGGAGAAGCAGTAGTTGCAGCAGGGCCATCGGATGGCGAGCCGGGGGCTTCCCCGGTAGAGCCTGACGCCGACAAGCCAGAACCCCCAGCAAGGCACGACCCCGGCAAGGTAGAGCCTGGGCAGATGGGCGAAGTGGAACAGAAGAACAAGATGGTGCATCACCCAGTGTATTTTGTCAGCTTCCTCTTGCAGGGGGCTAGGTCAAGATATTCTGGAATGCAAAAGCTGCCTTTTGGCCTTCTCATGGCCTCGAGAAAGCTGCGCCACTATTTCCAAGCACACGAGATCACCGTCGTCACTGGCCTCACTTTGCAACGGATTTTGCACAACCTAGATTCGACAGGGAGGATCGTGGAGTGGGCACTGGAGCTGTCGAGCTTTGGCCTCAGGTTTGAAAGCACTTCAACAATCAAGATCTGAGCTTTGGCAGAGTTCATAGCAGAGTGGACCGCAACGCCCAACAAGGAGATCCAAGACACCACCCTTCTCGGCAAGGAGACGAGCAGTGAGTGGATTATGTACTTTGACGGAGCTTTCTCACTCCAAGGTGCTGGTGCTGGCATGCTACTCGTCGCACCCACCGGAGAGCACCTCAAGTACGTAATCCAGATGCACTTCCCCCAGGAAAAATCAACGAACAATACGACGGAATACAAGGGGTTGCTTGCGGTTCTCAGGATCGCGGCAGACCTCAGAATTAAGAAGCTCATCATCAGAGGTGATTCGTAGCTCGTTGTCAAGAAAGTCAACAAGGACTACTAGAGCCCGTTGATGGAGGCCTACGTGAATGAAGTGAGGAAGTTCGAAGAACATTTCGATGGCCTACAGGCAGAACATGTTCCCCAAGCGGAGAACATCATTGCCGATGACCTGTCAAAACGCGTTGCCCTCTAGTTGCATGTGGAACCAGGTACCTTTGTACTCCAGTTAATACAACCATCCGTGGAGCCATCAACTGGGTAGAATAAGTGAAGGAAGACAAGCCCCGGCAAGTACCTTCCCGTTGAGCTCCTAGGAGCCGCCGACAAGGAGGTTGCCGGGTACCCCAAGCTTTCCAAGGGGCAACTACCTCCGATGGGGCCCCAGGCCCTGACCGTAGAGGCGGCAGCCCCTGCGGCCGAAGATGTGCCTTTGGTCCTTGCCGTCGAGCCCCAGGCTCCGGCATGGGTGCAAGCCACCGTCCGTTTCCTCCGAACAGGAGAGCTCCCCGAGGAGTTGGAAGAAGCAGAGAAAGTATCCCGTCGGTCCAACATGTACCAGTTCGTGGATGATACCCTGTACAGAAGGAGGCCGAACGGGGTCAGGCTGAAAAGCATTCCTCGAGAGGACAAACTAGAGCTGTTGGCAGAGATACATGGAGGTATGTGTGGCTCCCACATAGGGTCAAGGGCCCTTGCCGGCAAGGCATTCCGGCAAGGTTTCTTCTGGCCCACAGCCCTCCAGGATGCAGCTGCGCTAGTAACCAAGTGTGAAGCATGCCAGTTCCATTCGAAGAAGCTTCATCAACCAGCTCAAGCCCTTCAAACAATCCCTCTCTCCTGGCCATTTTTGGTCTGGTGGCTCGACATACTGGGCCCCTTCCCCCGTGCTGTCGGGGGCTTTGAGTACTTGTACATTGCAATCGACAAGTTCATAAAGTGGCCCGAAGTGGAGGCAGTGAGGAAGGTGATAGCATAATCAGCCATCAAGTTCTTCAAGGGGCTAGTTTGCCGTTTTGGTGTACCGAACAGGGTCATCACCGACAACGGCACGCAGTTCACAAGCCACACCTTCATGCAATACATCCAGGACCTCGGTAGCAAGGTCTGTTTCGCTTCGGTGGCACACCCACAGAGCAACAGCCAGACGAAGAGGGAAAATGCTAAAGTACTACAAGGCCTGAGGACAAAGACTTTTGACAGGCTGCACAAGTGTGGAAGGCACTTGATTGATGAGTTGCCGGCGGTTCTTTGGTCGATCAGAACAACGCCAAATCGAGCCACCGGCCAGACACCCTTTGCCCTGGTATACGGGGCAGAAGCAGTTCTCCCCACGGAACTCACATATGGGTCACCTCGAGTGCTCGCTTATGACGAGATCGAGCAAGAGCAGTTGCGGCAAGATGACGCCACGCTCCTTGAGGAAGATCATCTTCGGGCGGCTGTGCGAGCTGCACGCTACCAGCATGCCTTGCGCCGCTACCATAGCCGCAAGGTTCATGCCCGGAGTCTTGAGGAAGGCGACCTTGTTCTCCGGGGCGTTCAGTCAGCCAAGAATTCCAACAAGTTGACGCCAAAGTGGGAAGGCCCTTATCGGGTAATACGAGTCACCAGTCCCGATGCAGTCCGCCTGGAGACCGAAGATGGTATCCCAGTGAGCAACTCCTGGAACATCGAACATCTTCGTAAGTTTTACCCATGAGGCGCGATTGCCGGGTCTCCTGGCAAGCCACCTTTTGTACAAGCCTTGCTGACAAGGCATGTAACCCTTTGTACAAAGCCAGGCGCAGACCCTAAGCATAAATAAATGAAGCGCTGGCGCCCTAAGTTTTAGCATGCATGCTAGGTTAAGTCTCTCTTTGGTAGGGTTGATAGTGCCCGGCGTCAACTAACCCCCAGCATAGAGGTCGGATGTGTGTCTTTCCGTCTTTTCTAGTCTTTTCTTTGGTTCGCAGGCTGCATAGGCGTTACTGCTAAGCCATTTAAGGGCAGGAAGACGGATCGACATCCCTGACCCCGGCAAGCCATTGCCGGGGGACCGCAGATTCAAGCACCCAGCCACGGCAAGCCAAGGTTGCCGGGGGCTGCAGATCTAGATAAGTCCTTTTTCCCCTATTATGCATTTCCGTGTAGAGTTGGGACGTATGAAGCCTTGTTTATTCCTAGGCCACCGTGCTCCCCCTTTCCTGTGTCCAAGAACTTTTCCCTGGGCCGAAACTTGGTTGCACTACAAAAAAAAGGCACATCCGTGACATTTTGGGCCGAATGAAATTTTTTCTGTCATACTTATGACACTTCTATGACGATAATTGTGACAAAACCCGGTATCATCATAGATGTGGTGGGCTCCTAATTCTATGACAAAAAATCATGACAGAAAATTGGCTTTTTGTCCTGGGCGGGCCGGAGATGCAGCTGCATGACATTCTTTGGGCCGTCCATGACGGAAAAAACCATGGTAGAAGCGAGGGCGAGGAAAATATCGGGGTGTTCCCGGTTACGATGGGTGGTCGGGGCCGAGTGATGCACGTTTCTCTCATACACGCACGCGCGTGGGTGCGAGGCATTGGGCTCTAACTGAACCCGGGCGAGGCGTTGGGCTCTAACTGAACCCGAGTGATTGCACTGCAGGCTACGCGTTACTGGACCCGAGCGATCGATCGATGGCTGTTAATTGAACCCGATCGAGGGATGCCTTTGTTACT
>NC_057811.1:413418838-413595812 GCF_018294505.1 Triticum aestivum
ATGAACAGGACCCCAATCGGTCGAGCCGGTTGGGGCTGGATGAACAGGACCCCATGGAGGGCTGGATGAACAGGACCACCCCGTGGAGGGCTGGATGAACAGTAGACGGTGGAGGGCTGGATGAACAGTAGCCCGTGGAGGGGTGGTTGAACAGGAGCCCGTGGAGTGGGCTGGTCGAACAGTAGCCGGTGGAGTAGCGCGCGGTGGAGGCTGGATGAACAGGAGCTCGTGGATGAACAGTCGCAGGTGGAGGCTGGAGGAGGTCGACGGTGGATGAACAGTAGCCCGTGGAGGCTGGAGGGGGTCGACGGTGGAGATGAACAGTATCCCGTGGAGTCCCGTTTTGCGGTACGCCACACCCCTCCCGATGAACAGGACCCCCGTTTCGACCGTAGCACTCCAACACAAGTCCGTTTCCTCCGTTTTGTGGTACGCCACACCCCTCCCGATCAACAGGACACCCGTTTCGACCGTAGGAGGTCCTTTTCCTCCGTTTTGCAGTACGCCAGACCCCTCCCGATGAACAGGATCCCGTTTCAAACATGGCCGGTCGAACACAAGGCCGTTTCCTCCGTTCCGCGGTACGCCAGGCCTCGTTTCCATCGGCTGTTCCATCCAAGCCCTCCCGATGAACACGACGACGCATTCCGTTCCGACCCAGCCGGTTGGCTCCCCATGAACACGACGACGGCGCTGTTTCTCCGTTCCGACCCAGCCATGTACATGAGCCCTGGCCGTACGTATGCGCGAGTAGGCGTTCGAGACCCTGCCCGTATGTACGTACGTGGCCGTATTTTCTTTCTTGCACACTGGCCGCTGTACGTACGTGTACATGCTACGTGCGCGCCTCTACATCGACCAGTATGTACGTACACGTTCGCGACCAGAATGACAATGCTACGTACGCTTCGACCAGGTGGGTCCCGACTGTAAGGCACTTCCTTGCGTGCGAAGATGTAGCTGGTGGGTCCCAGCAGTCAGGGGGCGAATCGTTTTTTTTTGCTCGGACGCACTTCCTTGCATGCGAAGATGTAGCTGGTGGGTCCCAGCAGTCAGGGGGAAACGTTTTTTCGCGAAATATGGTGGCCCGTCCGGTGGGTCCCCGCTGTCAGGTGGAGGAATAATTATTTTGCGCGTAATAAGGAGGCACTTCTTTGCTGCGGCCGTGGACCCAGCTGTCAGCCTCTCCACGTACAGTACTCTTCCGATGGAAGTCGGTCATTGACCACATTGACCACGCCGCGCCGAGAGCACCACGGCGGTGGACGACGGTGAGGCCTAGGAAGGGGACGGCGCGAAGCCGGGGAAGACGCGGCAGTGTATACCCACGCGGAGAAGAGTACGAGGGTTCACTGGTTCGGTTGCGGTGTGAGGCTGCCGTCGCCGCAGAATAACAGGGGGTGTGGGTGAGTGGAGGGATGGCCTGGCCAGCGGTGGGAGTAGTAGGGGGCGGTGAGGCCTCCGCGGCAGCACAGCCGGCCACGGGAGGCAGGAGCAGGCGACACGACTGGCGCTGCTTTGGGCGGCTGGAGCAAGAAGACCAGAGGTTGAAGAAGCACGACGGCCGTTGGATGGACATCGTACGGTCACTGCAGCTAGAATCATTTATATTGACTAAGTTGACAAAGCCCTTGGTACGCATCAACTTAGTAGGCCCACAGGTCAGCTTCCGAAACGGTGCACCCCAGATGTCAGGGGGAGGAATCATTTTTTGGGCGGGTGAAGCTAGAATGTCCGAGATCGAAGAAGAAGCACGGCATCCGTTGGATGGACATCCAACGGCAACTGCTATTAGAACCGTGTGTTGACTATAAGTTGACAAAGCCTTGCATACGCGTCAACTCTTTTTTTTGAGGGGACACGTCAACTTAGTACGGCCACAAGTGTGTGGCAGAGAACTTATAGCCCATTTGAGATTTGTAAGAATGTGCAGCCAATTTTTGAATTCTAATGGAATTTACTACAGCCCATTTATAGTTTGTTAAAAGTACAACCCATTTCAACCAACCGTTCAAAACAGAATTCAATAAAATTTCCCACATTTTGATGGGATATCCCGAAATTTCTAGTCAGATTAAATACAATTTCAATATAAATTTATATTACATAAAAATCCAACGAAACATTGCGCTCGCAACAATTAATGAAATTAAAATTTTCAATATCCAAAAATAATATTTTATAAAGTAATTACGTGTTTAGTGCATTTTTATAGTTACTGCCCAGTTTTTATAATTACATCCCATTTATTATTTCTTAAAGCCCATTTTATTGTTAAGCCTAATGCATCCCTCCTAGGAAAGATTTGCAGCCCAGCGGGGCGGAGAATAACAACTTGACCTTGCCTGGGTATTCCTAAAAAAAGTATAGCTGGGCTAGCCATTTTCAGCTTGAAAAAAAAATTAATATCTGGGCTGGATATCTGGCCTAGGCTAGCTATGCCACAACCCGGCCAGTTAATAGCTGCATCGATGTTTTCGTTGTTGTTCAGAGGAGAAAAATTAATATCTGGGCTAAACATCGCTCAAGAAAAACTCTGCAGTGCTCACACCTCAAAAACACAAATACTGCTCGAGCTGCTTGGTCCCAGCTGTCGGCCGCTTCTTGTGCAATTCTCTCGTTTATTGACTACATAGGTTGACAATAGTGTGGGACCGTGATGTCAGGAAACCAGGAGGAAGCAAAAAAATAAATATAGTTTTATATACTAATAAGGAGGCACTTGCGTACGTGCGGCTATGGCCCTGGTGGGTCCCCACTGTCATCCTCTCCAAGTAAAGTCATCTCCTCATCCTCATGTCTGTTGACCATGTTGACAACACGAGACGGCAGCGCCACGACGAGCGCAACAACTCGAAGGACGACGGAGAGGTCCTCGCGGGCCCTACGGATGGTCTGATACAGCGGCCGCTGCTCATTCGGGAAGCCAGGATCATAGGGCCACATGTCCGCGACGGCATTGCCATTCGCTTGTTCACCGGTGCTCGTTGAGGAGACGGAGGTTGCAGCACATGTCCTCCTGTGCTGGTAGCTCTTCCCCCATTAGGGCGTCAAAGTGCGGCCGCACCTGCTCTACGGTGAACACGGCATGAACCGGCTTGGATAGTGGCACCGGTTCCTGGTCGGAAGCTACGTCCATCGTCTGATTGTCGTCGCTCAGCTCGGTGAGGTAGCTGGCGAGCCATCATGTCCGGCTGCTGGGCCGACCCGCTGGAAAGCACGAGTCTGACTGCCCTGGCCCACCCAGACCGCCTCCCTCGCCCGCGCGCGCTTTCCACCCGAAACGGTCAGCGCCGCCCGCCCTGCTTCCCGCTGCATGCGATTGCTCCGTCTTCAAACGACACAAGTGTCGTCTATCCGTCCTTCTGCCGCCCACATTAATGATATGCGGTCGCCGAGGCGGCTACTTCGGCGCCGCACGTCCGTCCCTCAGCCGCCCACCATTGCTATATAAACTGCTGCGGCGGCCATACTCGCAGTCATCTGCATCCGTTCCTATTCTCCTGTCCACACCACTACTGCCCACCATGGCTTCCTCGCGCTCCAGCGCTCTTCGGGACGGGCGAACGAAGGATCATAAGGAGATGGCAGTCATTGCTGCCGACTGGCTGGCCAACAGGCAGCCGGAGGATGACGACGTCCCAATGGAGAACATGGTAGTCGATGATCCGGCACCAACCCCCTCCTCCGCGCCATCCTCGCCGATGCATTGCACCATGACCATCGATGAGGCCCGTGCCCAATATATGGACACGATGAGGCAGAAGCGTGAGGAGCAGTTCCGGGAGGAGCATCCCGACGCCGCCTACAACCACCATCTCCTCCAGGAGCACCTGCAGGCGGAGGAGCAGATCGCCGCAGAGCGGGCAGAGCAGGAGGTGCTGCTCGACTCATACCGCTCCGCCCGCAAGGGCCGCCTCAAGCGCTGGCGGTACCGCATGCGGGTGGCGGAGGCTGTGGCCGCCTACAAAGAGGGCGATGAAGCAGGCGAGGCGCTCTTTGGCGAGACCGAGGACGAGGCAGAGGACAATGCCGGCTCCGACGAGTCCCCGCTCCACTGGCGTCGACGAGGCCCTGCTCCGCCGAGGCCCCGCGGCGCCAACAATGAGGCAGAGGACACCGCCGGCTCCGCCGAGGCCCCACCCTGCCGGCAACGAGGGGGAGGATTTCCCCCACTCCACCGAGGCGCCGCCCGCCGACAACGAGACAGAGGACATCGCCAGCCCCGCCCCGTGGCCAATGAGGCCGTGCCACACAGTAAACGAGGAAGAGTAGAACACGGTAGGTCGCCGCCGCTCGGGTCCAAGTAAGGCCACCGCTGCTACCCTCCGGTTGCTGGCACTGAGCTGTGCATCATGGAGCAATTCTATGATTACAGGATGATTGAAGATCGCTTCATGGTTGAGCAAGCTCATGAGATACAGTCATTTGCTAGAGAACTTGAGCACTTAAGTTTTATGCTACCGGACAAGTTTGTTGCCGGAGGTATCATAACTAAGCTTCCTCCTTCATGGATCTCATTGGCACTCTTAATGTGGAAGAAAAGGCGAGAGCAAAGGACACACGTGCTCAAGGAATTGAGGGAGGATCTAGTGCCAATCTGGTACAGAAGAAGAACTTCCAGCCCCACAAGTTTAAGAACAAGGGGAAGTTTGATGGTAAAGCAAAGTTTGATGGGAAGAACAAGGCTGTGCAACACACGAACTTCAAGAAGAAGAATGACAAGAAGAAAGGTGTTTGTCATGTGGGGATCCTAATCATTGGGCTCCTAGTTGCCCTAATCGCTATGACAAGCTAGGCGGGTTGACCACTGACGGCCGGTTAGCTTCTTGGTGGCGACGTGGAGTCGGAGAGCTATGTTGGAGAAGGACGCTGCTTCTACTTAACTGCTGGTGCAGTTGGCTGACTGACACGTGGGCCCAACAGGCATCTGGGCCACATGTCAGTTACGCAACTGCACCTGCAGTTAAGTCACTGAAGCTTCTGTTCGGCTCAGCCGGACACAGGTGGGTAGCTTCGGTTAATTAATTATACCTCCAGCGCACCCCTTTTTAGTTGAAGAATGTATGAAATGTAATGAAATCCAGCATGTTTATATGAAATCCGACCGTGTATGAATGAATTTATTTTGATTAGTTCGAATTCTTGTATCACTGGCATTGGATGAACATGCAAAACAATACGTACTAGCATTATTCCCAGGGTGATCACCTCGTTTGCAGCAGTTTCACATGTACTCCCTCCGGTCCTTTCTAGTCTGCATACAAGTTTTGTGTGCAGTCAAAGTATCTCTACTTTGACCAATCTTATAGAAAAAAGTATGCACTTTCACAATGTGCGAAGTAAAAAGGAACAGAAGGAGTACAAAGAGTTTGAGCAGCTTTTTAGCGTTCCTGTACATTGCAATCAAACACACAGGCCTGGCAATTCATAGAGAACATTCAAAACAATCGATGATTATGCATCTCAGTGATTCACATGTCAGAGCCAATATTTACTTCACAACTAACGAATAAAGAAAAAATGGATCGACGCTGCTGACAGCAAAGGGCGTCCCATTCGAAAATATCAAACGCATGTCTTCTTGCTAAAATCAATGAGCAAAATTTGACAAGGTTTTCCCATTCCAAAATATCAAATGCCTACGATTGTGGAATGGGTAGGGTTTGCCATCAGTTTGGACATTGACATGGCACCTGGTGCTAAATAAACCAGCTGTTCTTTTTGTGCAGTTCCACCAAAATCAACCAAATTCGCGCGTAGCTTGTATGATTTCGTCCTTATATGTTGCAACGCCTTGAACTTATCCGCACCTCCTTTCTTGTGGTGGAAATGAATGATTCGATGTATTCATGAACATGTTGTGTAGTTCCCATTGAAATCAAGTTGAGCACCCCTGTTTGCACAAATACAAAAAAGTGAGTAGTATAAAGCAAACTGTACTATGAATTGACAGTTTAAACAGGCACCTACATGGTCCATGTAGAGCACACTTTTAGAAAAATGGAACTCATCGGAAAGAATCCTAGAACAACATTGTACTCGCGCATCACAGCAAGAAAATGGAGATTTGTCAGTCCTTCTGAGCTGAAGTTAGTTTGGTCTTGTGGGGAGTAATGTAACCATCCTTCAACTGCTCCTTCTGATGAGAAGATAGACAGGGCTTCTTCATCCTGGCGTAATCGGAACTAGTCACTTCACGTACTCCATATTCTTCCTGAGAGGAGGATGATCCTGTTGTGCAAAGACAAGAGGATAACTAAATGCTAGCACCCCTGTTTGCTATAAAAAAGGAAAGGAAATATTTAAAACAGCACAGGTGAAGCACTTCTCAAGGACAATACCACTTTTTGATGACATTATCTAAACAGTAGCACAACACTAATAGAGATGACAAAGCTCAATCATATGGATGAAATCAGTGGGCGAGTACCAACCTTTGTCAGGAGGCTTATTGTGTAGAGCATACAGATGAAGCACTTCTCCGGAACCATCTATTGCTATCTACTGTGGTGGCCATCAGGGCCGGCTCTATGATTTGCAAGGCCCCGGTGCGAACCCGACCAGTGGGCCCAATAGAGAGAAAAATCCAATTTGATACATGAAAATATAAAATTGCTATAAAATCATAAAACTAATATATTTTTACTAGAATCAAGCATATGTTATTTTCCCTGTCTTTGTTCCAAACCAAGTATCATGGAAGTTACAACGCAGAAAAAACATATTGAAATAGCATGCTAACCTCCAGTGATCGTGTGAAACGAGACTTTCGTGCATTTTTTGACGCAAAATCATCAATGAGAGTGTCAAGATCAATACTATCCAGCATATTCTTCTCAATGCAGCACATGGCCAATCCATTCAATCTTTCTTGAGACATCGTTGACCTCAAATAATTTTTCAATAGTTTGAATTTTGAGAAACTCCTTTCAGCTGATGCAACAGTCACAGGTACGGTCAAAAGGATACGATAAGCAATTGAGACATTTAGATAACAATCCGCATCTCTAACAAACTCAAATATCTGATCCGCTGACATGAATGTGTTTGGCAATGTCATCTGCAGTACTTTTAGTTCAGAAACGAAATCATCTAGATCGACATTTGCTGACTTACCATGAGTGAATTTGTTGACAAAATTAGTGCAACATCTTCTTAGATCATTATCACCCAAGGACTTCAACTCTTTGGAGTTGAACAAGAAACCAAATATGCTCCCAAATGTCTTCAGTTCCTCAAATCTAGTAGTTAGGGAAGCAATTGCAACATCAATCATCACCAAAAAGTATTTAACTCTAAATGATTCCACCTCACTTGCTTGCGTTTCTTCATTCTGGTTATTTTCATCATTGCCACTAATTTCATCAAACTGTCTTTTTCTAGTAATACGTCTCTTGACAGGAAACAAAGGTTGTACACCCATGTCAATTGCAATAGATCTCGCAATATCCAGACTAGTTGCAAAGCCGTCATTTCTGTACTTCTTAAAATATGAGATGGCACCTTCAATCTGTTTAAGAGTAACATCAATGCACACAAATTTAGACTGCAACTTCTTACTCACCATGTTTACAGTGAACAAAATGTCATGCCAAATGACCATGCCAAGTAAAAATTCAAATTTCTCAAGTGCGCTAGCCAAAGATTTTGCGTCGCTCTTAGTCTTGGCGTCATCGGTAGAAGTTCTCTTCAATTCCAGTAATGCTTTTCTTAACTCGGGTGCTTGATATCTGATAGCCTGAACACTCTTTATTCGACTCTCCCATCGAGTGTTACACAAAGACTTAACTGTCATTTTTGGAACATGATCAAGCAATAGCTGCCATCTTTTAGTAGAGCTTGAAAACAATATATAAATTCTTTGCACAACACCAAAGAAGGTAACAACTTTACCGCAAGATTTTGCCATATCACTAAGAGTAAGGTTTAGGCTATGACAAGTGCATGGCATGAATAATGCTCTTGGATTAGTTTCAAGTAGTCTGCTCTGTACCCCTTGGTGTTTTCCCTTCATGTTCGAACCATTGTCATACCCTTGTCCACGAACATCTTTAACATCCAAACCAATAGATTTAAGTGAATCTATTAACACATTATAAAGTCCAAGTCCGGATGTATCATCCACCTTCAAGAACTCCAGAAAAAACTCCTCTATTTTTGTAGTAGTACTTGACATGTTTACGCACCTCACAATTAGAGTCATTTGTTCTTGATGGCTCACGTCAGGTGTACAGTCCAAGATGACAGAGAAATACCTTGCATCCTTAATTATCCTCAACAGAGAATATTTAACAATGCGACCAAGAAGGAAAATTAACTCATTCTGAATATTATGGCCAAGATAATGATGATGGATTTCACTATTCTTAATGCGCCGAAGATGCTCTTGCATTACAGGATCAAATTCATAGCGCCTTCCTGAGATTTAATCAACTTGTCTACTCTTTTCTTGTTGTTTCTTTTCTCACAGCCAGATAGATGTTTTTTAGGTAACATGATTATGCTGCAAGTGAGAAACACGAATACAGTATCAGAGATTGAAGATGTTATGTTTTTAGATGAGAAGTTTCAGAATTGAGACCACCGGAAAATATTCGCCTATAGATTAGGATTTATGAATAGATTGATCTGAGAATTATTACCTTCTGAATGATGATCTTGATCAGTTGATCTCTTCCCTGAATTCTTGCCGATTTGATCCCCAAACTCAGCTCCAGGTTCGGTGCGGTGCACTGGTGTCGGCGTCAGGCGGCGTGCTGCTGTGTCGATGCGTCTCTGTGCTCCTGTGTCGGTGCATCTCCCTGGATTCCAGGCGAATGACAGGGCAACGTGCGTTGCCTGGGCTTGGTTGGGCAGGCCCTAGTGGTGGTTGCATGCTGCTTGCTGGGTGGGCTCAGAGCTACCTGGGCTAGATGTTAGTCATTCTTTTTTTCCACTAATCCGTAATATATATAATATATATACTGCATATATACTATGGGCCCCCTTTTAGTCTGGGCCCCGGGCCGTCGCACCTCTCGCACTGGTCCAAAGCCGGCCCTGGTGGCCATGCTTACTATATACTCCAACATCTTCTTGTGCAGTTCCACTAAAATATATGGTATCTTCAAAGAAGATCCCTGTTTGGACAAGTAGAGATAATGACGTATTACATTAAGAGTGGCATCAAATCAGTGGCAAAACAATTGTTCGTTCCAACCATAGCAATAAATTAAGATGCAAAACTATATCATTACTTGTGTCATCACAGTTCCAGTGCTTCATTACAGCACCAGGAGTTGATTTTTGTTTTTCTTCCACTTGTTCTTCCCCTTCATCACTTGGTTCAGTAACAGACAAGCTTCGCCTTCAATGTAAGATTTGGCATGTCAATTAGGTAGCACAAGTATAGCACTAAACAATGACATTAATTTTCTGATGAAAGTGGCAAAATACAGGCCAACAGTTGTGACATATCCTTATCTTACCTCAATGGGATATTGAGGTGCACATACAGATTGGAAGTCTTGTCTCCATTTGTGCAGTTCACTAAAATCAAGCAACATTACCGTACAAGTAGCATAATATATGAAAGCACACTACAGAATCATGTGAAAGAAGGCTAGTACTGACCTCTCGTGATGCGGAATTCAAATAACTCACAAGAAGAAGATCTGAACCAAATTTGCCAACACGGATAGGAAGTAAGATCTCCTCTTGTGCAGTTCCACTAAGATCAAGCAATCAAGTAACGTTGTCGGTGTGACATTTTAGTTGAACTGCACAAAACACTCTTAAAACAAAAGTGTTTTGTGCAGTGCAACAAAAGGTCACAATGGCAACGAGGTGAAGTAGATAACCCTGTTTACACAGAGGTGCAAAGGAAACAACTAGTGGTCAATAATGGTGGATGACACAGAAGCCAACAAAAAGAAGCATTTACCTTATCTTAATGGGAAAGAAAGCAAGACAGTAGCATTTCTCAAACAGTGTCATTGATTAATATTAACAGAGATATTATATTAACAATAAAATTCATTAAACATGTAATTTGCTTTTAACTGTGGCATTGCATCAATTTTCCAGCGGCATTATTAGAGGGTGTTTGTTTACAGGGACATTTTGGTGGAGGGACTAAAAAAACTCCATGTCAGCCCCATCTAAACTAAACAGGAGGGACTTTTAGGGACTAAAGAAAGAAGACCCCGAGGGAGTCTTTTTGGGACATTTTCCAACAGTTGCCCCTGCCACGCATCGCACCTTGTCTCTATTAGTTCATTACTAGGGGTAACATGGTCTTTTAGCATGTCATTTAATAACCTCTAGTCCATGTTTAGTCCCTGGAAACAAGCAGGTAGGGACTAGGGAGTTTTTAACCAAACAGGGCCTTAGATTAACAACAACTGAAGAGTTGCACGGGACAGTGGACGCACCAGCACCATGTGCATCTACCGATGTACTGGGGTGATGCACAGTCTGTTGCAACAAAGAACAAACAACCAAGGAGCATATTTGTGTTGGTCCCAGTTTTGTTAACTTTAGACACATTTCCCTATGTGAGCGCAGCAAATCTAGTCCTGCTCAAACTCTACAGCCTTGTCCCCCCAAAACAAAAGATCAGTTCGTTACAGATGTGCGTACTGCGTTTGTCATTGTTTTCCCTTTTCGACCGACGTAGGTGCTGGATAGCCAGTCTGTACTAGTACTTGCCCCACTTCCTTTCCTCTGTGAACCACGTCCTAGATTTATGCTATACAACTTTCCCCCATTCCTGTCCTCTTTGAACCACGTCTTAGATTCATGCGGTACAACTTTCCCCACTACTTTCCCCCTTCCTTTCCTTTTTGAACCACGTCCTAGATTCATGCTATACAACTTTTCCCACTACTTTCCCCCATTCCTTTCCTCTTTGAACCACGTCCTAGATTCATGGTATACAACTTTCCCCACTACTTTCCTGTTTGATCCAACACCTAGATTCGAGTGCAGAAGCGGAAAAAGCCCACATGCATCTAGAGCAATGCATGTGGAATAAGTAAATTATACCTTAAGGTTCTTGGGGTGTGGTTCGGTGGGCGACCGGAGGCCGTTCGACCCACACTATGTACGGCGGCAAAGAAGAAGGGGTCGGAGGCCCTCCCGCGCCGCCGCTGGGTGAAAGTGAACAGCTGCGCCGGTAGTGGATTCCCTCCCTCGCCGACGGCGACAGCGTTAAGCCTCCTTCCCTTCCCGGCGGACGGATCCTGCCGGCTCTTTGACCAGCAGTGAGGGGAGAGAGAGAGGCCAACGAAGTCTTGTTTAGATCTGGAGAGGGTGAGAGAGTGTGAAGAGAGCAACTACAAGCAGACCAGCAGTGAGGGGAGAGAGAGAGGCCAACGAAGTCTTGTTTAGATCTGGAGAGGGTGAGAGAGTGTGAAGAGAGCAACTACAAGCGCTGAGGCTCCAGCGTGTATATATATACTGGAGAGAGTGTGAAGAGTGCAAACCCTAGAAAACAAGCGCCGAGGCTGCAGCTTATACGTGATGAGGTGATTATACGGTCACTACGAGATCGTATAGCTCCGTATCCATCCATTTTGACCAGTCAAAGAATCCTCCTGGCACGAATTATGCTCAAGTGTAGTTATCGAACCCGAGACCTCAAGTTTGATGAGCGAACAGGCTAACCAGCTACACAACCCTCCCGTTATGTTCAACGAGAGGAAAATAACCTTTTATACATTCCTGCATTCGTGTGACAAGCATGCCGTGTTTTTTGTGTGTGTGGGAGTCATTGGGATTTAAATCATAATCGTGTCATGTGGCTTTGGTGGTAAGACTATCCACAGTGGTGCAGAAATAATGCAGCCTTAGTCACCTTACCTCTCTCCACGTAGTACGTTGGGTCCCACCAGTCAGAGGGTGAAACAAACAAATTAATAAGAAAAATTAAAAGCGCCAGCGGTGTATCTTACCTCACACATCTCGCTACTGCTCGGGAACACTGTCCAATTGATCCCTCTGTTCGCTCACGTACTATTTTAAGTGAATCCTTATTATAACATGCACACAATTTTGGGCACTTGTATTCGACCTAAGTCAGTGTGCCACCGTATCTCGTACGACTCCCTCCGTCTAGGTGTAATAAGTCACGTTAGAAGGTGCAGCGGGACCAAGGTGCAAGCAGATTGGAGGAGAAGGAGAAACTTGACCGGTCATTCCTCCAATCAAAGCCCTGATTTCTGTCTCTAAACGCAACAATTAATCCAAACAACTAAGAGATGCCGTTTTAGCTACCATGCAGGGCCACGTATTAACTCGCATGCAAGCCGACTTTGATTTCTTGACTGATCAACGCGTAGTTGCGCTCCATGCATTGGGTTTCCGGGGGAGATAACAAGGCAGAGTAAGGAGCGTTTGGTTACATTGCTTAGGCTGGTCATAGTGGTGAGTAACTTGGACTAGTAACATGCATATGTTACTAGTCTATGTTACTACTACGCGAAGTTTGCCGTCGGAAGCGAGCCGATCTGGCTCTCCTGAGCTAGCAAGGTTTTTCTAGCCCACCCAAGCTAGCTGGCCCACAAAAGCTAACATATTTTAACAGTTCCAAACGCCTAACCTTGCCCGGCTATGCTATAAGCTGTTCTTGCTAAGGATCCAAACGCTCCCTAAGTAACAACGCTCGCTAGCAACGAGGCCAGGAGGGGATTGAGATGCGAAGTTAATGGACGACGCCTAAACATTTTGGGAATATCTGATTTCCGTAGGATGACTTAACACCTAGACGGAGGGAGTACTACTCCTCAGTCCAGGTTTGATGGAATATTCGTCACCTCTTCTCTTCTTGTACGTACTCCATTTGTATCTCACTTCCTGTGGCTTCGCACTCGCACGATTTTCCTATTCTATGAACCTGTGTGTGCGCGTGTGTGTGTTTAACAGCATGTGTGTGTTAGAGAGAGCGACAGATCGACCTACTCCTACAGAGAGATGGTGTGTAGTGTACGATTTTAGCCGCGAGAGTCGGTGCATCCTCTCGTTTTCGGGCGTCCGGTAGGGACAGGCGGACAGCTGCCACGCCCGCTCCTGACCAGCCTGGCCCACCCAAAGCCCCTCCATCGCCCGCGCGCGCTTCCCGCCCGAAACGGTCAGCGCCGCTCCAAAGAATCGGTGCCGCATTCATGCCCGGGCAGAGCGGACGCGACCTCTCACTGGCGCCTGCGTTGAAGGGAGAAGCGGATTCAAGAGTGATGGTTGCTTCGTCCGTCCAACTTACTGCTGGGTCTATGTGATTTGACGGCTCATTGGTCATTATTACTGAGGTGGTAGGACTGCTGGATGTCCCACGCTTTCGGCGAAAGGAGGTACTACTAGATTACAATTTTCTCCATTCTTACGGCGGAGGAGTGCAAGAGCAGTGAAAACACGCAGGCTCAGTGATTACATGGCCCACCTCACACTATCACCATATTTTCTGGACACCGTGCGACACCTAACTCTTTACATAGTACTCCCTCCGTTCCTAAATATAAGTCTTTGTAGAGATTCCACTAGGTGGACTACATACGGAACAAAATGAATGAATCTACACTTAAAATGCATCTATATACATCCGTATGTGGTTCATGGTGAAATCTCTACAAAGACTTATATTTAGGAACGGAGGAAGTACTTGTATAGTACGTACTGTAATTTATCAGCGAGATAGTACAATGCTATGAAGCTTCCAGCTTCTGTTACATGTATCTTGCGTCCAAGGTTGCCCGTTGCAACATTTCATCAAATACAAAGGAGACTAACATGCATGCTATTGCATCTCAATGATTGACAGATCATAGCAAATATGTACTCCCTCCATTCCAAAATAAGTGTCTCAACTTTATGCTACATACGGAGCAAAATGAGTGAATCTACACTCTAAAATACGTCTATATACATCAGTGTTTGGAGTATGTACTAGTAGTTCATATTGAAATCTACTAAAGGACATATATATTCCAAACAATATGATAATCTCTCTAACCAAGGTAGTAGGGACGAGGAGTAAACGGAGGGAGTAGTAAAATTTTCTCCTCGTCCTGCGAGCCACCGCGCGCGTGGGCGAGGGAGCGGGCGTAAGGCGTACAGTACTACTACTAGTAAGCAAGCTTCACCTCATCCTGCGAGCCACCGCGCCCGTGGGCGGGGGAGACGGCGTACTAAGCAAGCTTCTCCTCGTTCTGCGAGTTGACGGGACACATCAAAAGTACTCCAGTGTATAGAGCCTTGCCTCTAAGGTAGGCCCCACATGGTTTGCCTCTTTTTTAACATAACGCGTCAAGTCGCAATTTGTTTGTTCACCCGTGGTAGACGATCCTCCCTCCATCTAGTGGACAACCAGTACACGTGTCAAATTACCACGTGGGCTGCCTTTTCGTACAGAAATGAGCTCCACCGTGTACCCGCGCGGGTGTGGTTGGGAAAGAGACGGGAGTACGTGCGCCGTGCGTGCACCTCTTCTCTTCGTGCACGTCCCCCACCTACGTGGGTGTGTGTGAGAGATACAAACCTAGACAAATGGCTTGTGCGTTCGTGAGTGTTTTTTGTTTTGGGGGGAGGTTGATTTCGTGAATGTATTTGTGGGAATATGTGTCGATGACATCTCAAACAAAATTTTGCATGCAATGTGTGTGAAATGGAGGCCTATCCATATCATATATAGAGGGTCGGGCGATCCACGAGAAGAGAGGGAGGGGTCATAGATATCGATAGAGTCGAAGAGAGGATCAAGTGGGTGGGTGCGAGATCGATGAAGAGAGCCATCGAAATTGTGTGTGTGTGCAAGTCAAAGATATAGGGCGACTGACCTAGCTACCGGAACGTCAGAGGGCACAGGTCAAGTTTGTGTGTGGCAGGGAGACATGACTAGAGCGCTCGATGTATCGGTGTGTGTGTGTGGGAGGGGGTGGGGGGAGGGGTAGGCAGAGGCCTAACTATAGAGGTAGAACGACTCGTATATGTGTTGAGAAGGAGAGACCCAGCTATGTCTTGAGGGAGATCGGTCGACATCCATACATAACTGAAGGACGGGAAATAGGATGGGACAGAGAGAGAGAGAGAGAGAGAGAGGGAGGGAGAGGGGTAGAGTGCTGGATGGGTGATGGAGTTGCTTCTCGAAGATGGTGGGAGAGGCCTACTAGACAAACTGAGGGTGGAACTGCAATATTATCAATAAGAGTGGGGATGTGTTTCTGTGTGTGCCTGTGCGTGATAGATCTGTCGGGACACATCCATGGATGATGAAGGGGAACCATGTGTTTGGTAAGCAAACCTAACTAGATCGGTAGATCAATTGTTGTTTGTCGGAGGAAGGGAGAGACATAACTAATGAGGTAGATCGATCGACGCGTGGGGAAAAACGAGTTATAAGGACCTAGCTAGCTATATGTATAGCGGGAGATCGGTCGGTGTACGTCCATTTGTTAGAGGCAAATAAGGCCCGGCGAGACGGATAGACAGAGAGAATGGAGCTAGGAGGTGGTGCGAGAGGCCCAGCTACTAGCTAGATAGGGGGAGGAGTGTGCGGTTGTGAGATCGATGAAAAGAGGGGCGAGAGTTTACACGTGTGTGGGACCGTATGAGAGACACGAGGCAAGGACACATAAAGGAGGAGATTGAAGGTGCGTGTGTATGTTGTAGGCAGACATCGCTGGAGAGGTTTATCGATCGGTGTGTGTCGGAAAGGAGTTGTGGAGACTGTGGGAGAACGACCTAAAGAAAAAAATGAATGTGCGCGATGGATAGAATGTTGAGGGAGGGGGAGGGCGAGGAGGGCGTGTGCATGCACGAGAGAAAGTTAGTGGTAGCTACAAAGGTTAGAGGATTGTGTGGGTGTAAGAGACTAACAAAGATCATAATTTGATATGAAAGTGGATTCATATATTTGAATAGGAGATCATAGTGTTTTAAACATATGCATGCATGAATATAGCGGTGATACGCGTGTTGTGGTTTTGCACATGTTATACCATAATGTGATAATGCATGGCGTTTGCAACTCACAGCTAAATGTCGAACAATCTAAACCATACTATACATCGAACAATCTCACATTTTATTTGAATTTGTGATAATGTGTGGCGTTTGCAGCTTACAACTAAATATCGAACAATCTAAACAATACTATATATCGAACATTCTCACATTTTATTTGAATTTGTGGTAATGTGTGGTGTTTGCAACTCACATCTAAATACTTGTAGGCGTAGGGGGCGGGGCACCATACATAATGTGATAAACACATTATACATATGAGACATGGTTTAGTTTGTGAAGATCTAGCTAGAGCTTGAAATGTACTATGATTTGAAATCAACATAAAGTGGATTCAAAAAATCGAGTTCGAGTTCATATAGTACACATAGTTCATATGTAACTCGAGACTAATCATGTGGTGTGCTGTGAAGATAATACACAAACGATGGTTTAACTTGACAATAATGACGATTGTAGATCTTATTAAAACAGAGAAACGAATTCAAATGCTTTGACTTCACAACAATCATTATTGTAGATCTTATTCAAATAGAGAAACGAATTCAAATTTAGTTCATATTGAAGCGGTAGTATATACGTTTGGAATGCACTAAAACGTTCATTTGAGTACTAGGTTGCATGCATTATACACGTAGCGAAATATTTTAATTGAACATAACATGAATTCAAAGTTTTGAATGACATTTGTAGTGCGAATTGATTTGGTACAGTACACGTTAGGCTTGTCCGGAAATTTCAACCCGCGCCTTGTTAGCCCGAAATATTTAAGATATATCTTTGTCTCGTTGTGCTCCGACAACTCCCTCCATCTCAACCCGCGCCTTGCTATTCCAAAATTACAACGCGCGCGAAAACTCCCACCTCCTGTGAAATCCCGACACGCGAAATGCCCGTGATACCCCTGAACCGAAAGAACCGCCTCAAATCGGTGGGGGTACTTTCGTAACTTACCCCACATTTCGGACAAGCGCGTCCCTAAGCCATGGTTCCCCACTCCCATCCCATCCGCCCACCCATTCGTACACCGAGGCCGGAAAACCCGCGAAGCCCCACACCCTCCTCCGTCCGCCACCCAGCCGGAGCCTCTTCCCCGACGACGTCGTCCACAGCAACACCTCGACGTCCCTCATCCACCGTACCGGATGAGGATCCGTCGTCGATCTGGTCGTCCCGCCGGTTCAGCCACCCCGTCCTCCACCTCCAAGGAGCTGCCCCGACGTTCCCCTCGTCTTTCGCGCCACCTCCATTCCCACACCGCCGTCTTCACCTGCACCACCGGAAGAGCATCATCATCACCGTTTCCTCGGATGAAGCTGCGGCCTAATCGGCGCCACCAAAGAGGTTGTACACTAATCGCCGCATTTTCTTCTTGATTCGATCTCACGGTGCTGCCGGCGCTCGGTCCCGAGCCGACACGGCGCGGCTCCATCCACGGGAGCGTCACCGGCCACTTCCTCCACGACGTCGCTCCCTCGACTGCGACGTCCACATCAGTAGGAGCTGCTGCTGCTTTAGCTCTCGCTCTCGCTGCTGCTCTGCTCTTGCTCTCGGTCCCCTGCCTGGTCTGCTCTTGCTCGCGCTGCTGCTCTCGCTCTTGCTCTTGCTTGCGATGCTGCTCCGATTTAGCTACACTTCAGTCGACTGAATCGACTTTTGGGTCAGTCGATTTTCAGGGGGTGGGGGGGGGCTCGCCGGAGTTAAGGAAGAACCAGCCGCAGCGGGGAGGGGGCTCGCCGGAGAGGTACCCCACTATCTATCTTAGGGTTCAGGGTGGGGGCGATGGTCGCCGCCGGTGGTGGGGCGGTGGCGTGGGGATCGCCAAAGAAAAAGCTCGGCACAGGGGGGGCTAGAGGGATGGCCGGGGCGGCGGCGGACCGGCGGTGGGGAGTCGGGGTGGGCGGGGTGGCGCACCGCCGGCCGCGGGCGGCGGGGGGCGGCTGTTTGGCCGATGGTGGCTGGCGGCTCAGGGGGTGGAGGTTGAAGATGAATTGCAGGCCCTTGATTTCGTATCCAACGGCTGCAAAATCGACTGACCAGAGATGAAAAAGTCAGTCGACTGACGTGTAGCCTCACCTCTAGTGCGTTCAGTTTCGACAGTAAAATTCAGTTTCGACAGCAAAATTCAGTTTCGACAGTTAAGTTCAGTTTCGACAGCTAAATTCAGTTTCGACTGTTAAGTTTAGAGATGAGCGGCTGATGTATACATCTAGCACTTTGTGGTTATGTATTTTACGTCATCTATTGGATATGCTATTAGAATTCCACTCAGATTAACGTTTTCTCTCTTGTCCTGCTTCAGCCTCGGCAGCGTACAACTCACCAGAGCTGCTCCAACGACGAAACCCTCCGTCACAGCGGAGCAGTACCTCGGGCTCCATCTCCAGATGCCTAAGATCTTCTTCCCCTCCTCCGACAGACAAGTCAGCCAGAGCATCCTCACCGGCCAACCCAATCACGCTGAGATCAACATGGCTTCGCCAAAGAGGTTGTACACTTCTCGTGGTTTGACTTAATCTCACCATGCTTCTTTGCATCCTGTGTTCTTCCAATTCTTGTGAACTAAACACCCAGATTGGCAGAAATCCTATGTTTTTAAATTCTCTGTTTTGCACGTGCATTCCTATCCTATTCCTGTTTATTTCCTATACCTGCATTGTTAGAATCCTCAAATTCAAACAAGCCCTTACACAATTACTTCTATTACATATATGTGTCAAAGAAAACCTTGTGTGGTTTGTCCTGCTCTTGCGGTGCTGTGTTCCACCCCAGCTCAGCTGCTCCAACAACGGAAGGGTTCACTGAGGGAGTCCTGGATTAGGGGGTCCTCGGACAGCCGGACTATACACTTTAGCCGGACTGTTGGACTATGAAGATACAAGATTGAAGACTTCGTCCCGTGTCCGGATGGGACTCTCCTTGGCGTGGAAGGCAAGCTTGGCAATACGGATATGTAGATCTCCTCCCTTGTAACCGACTCTGTGTAACC
Organism: Triticum aestivum; assembly: GCF_018294505.1. NCBI lineage: Eukaryota > Viridiplantae > Streptophyta > Magnoliopsida > Poales > Poaceae > Triticum > Triticum aestivum. Next base: position 413,437,824 of record NC_057811.1, read on the forward strand.
CTAGCCCCCTCTGTCTATATAAACCAGAGGGTTTAGTCCGTAGGACAACAACAATCATAGCATAGGCTAGCTTCTAGGGTTTAGCCTCTACGATCTCGTGGTAGATCAACTCTTGTAATACTCATATCATCAAGATCAATCAAGCAGGAAGTAGGGTATTACCTCGATCGAGAGGGCCCGAACCTGGGTAAACATCGTGTCCCCCACCTCATGTTACCATCCGCCTTAGACGCACAGTTCGGGACCCCCTACCTGAGATCCGCCGGTTTTGACACCGACATTGGTGCTTTCATTGAGAGTTCCACTATGCCGTCACCGTAAGGCTTGATGGCTCCTTCGATCATCGGCAATGATGCGATCCAGGGTGAGGTTTTCCTCCCCGGACAGATCTTCGTATTCGGCGGCTTCGTACTGCGGGCCAACTCGCTTGGCCATCTAGAGCAGATCGAGAGCTACGCCCCTGGCCATCAGGTCAGGTTTGGAAACTTGAACTATACTACCGACATCCATGGAGACTTGATCTTTGATGGATTCGAGCCCATGCCAGGTGCACCGCACAATCACGACGAGCATGACTTAACTCTACCGTCGGACAGTGTTGGGAGATCACACCTGCAACCGCTCCGGCCCTCAATCCGAAACAAATCACGCCATCTGAGGACGGGTGGATGGACCCCGCCACGGAGGCCGCACACTCAGTGGCAATAGAGCCGAATACAGACTTCACCTCCTACGAGACCCGTGTTGCCGAACCATGGGATTCGTCCCCGGCCATGGGCTCCGAGCCGCCTGCGTCCGTGCCTATCGAATCCGATTGGGCACCAATCATAGAGTTTACCTCTGCAGATATCTTTCAGCATTCACCCTTTGGCGACGTGCTAAACTCCTTGAGGTCTCTCTCCCTATCAGGAGACCCTTGGCCGAACTATGTCCGGCTTGAATGGGATGCGGACGACGAAGAAATTCGCTCCGCACCCACCACCCACTTAGTAGCCACTGTCGATGATTTAACCGACATGCTCGACTTCGGCTCTGAAGACATCAACGGTATGGACGACGATGCAGGAGACGAACAAGAACCACCGCCCACAGGGCGCTGGACTGCCACCTCGTCGTATGACATATATATGGTGGACACTCCCAAAGAAGGCAATGGCGATAAGACAGCGGAGGATAATCCCTCCAAGAAGCAATCCAAGCACCGACGTCTGCGGCGCCGCTCTAAGTCCCGCCATAGCAAAAGCAGCGATACCGACACAAGAGACAATAGCGCTCCAGATAGTGCTGAAGACGACGATAATCCCCTCCAGCCAGAATTCGAATGGGAGGATGAACAAGCTAGTCCTCCGGGACAGGCAGCAAACGAAGAATCAGAGGATGACAATTACATGCCTCTCTCCGAAGATGAGGTGAGCCTCGGCGACGAAGAATTTATCGTGCCCGAGGATCCCGTCAAGCAGGAGTGCTTCAAGGCAGGCTTGTAGCCACAGCAAATAGCCTGAAGAAAAAGCAACAACAGCTTCAAGCTGATCAAGATCTGTTAGCGGATAGAGAAGCCAAAATCCATGGCAGCCCTCACAACACTTATGACCCGCTTTTGTGCGGGCGAAGATAGATGGTTGGCTCGTAGTAACAACACAACAAGCAAACCTGGCTCATCAGAGGCCAGGGATAGCAACGGCAAACCACGACGCAACAAACACAAGCGCCGCAAACATGGTGAAAATGCCGAAGATACGGCAGTTAATGCCGGGTTTAGTGGCTCAAAGTCCGGTCAGCGGAAAGGGCCCCTCAAAAATAACAATTCGGGTATATCCAGTCTGGACCGCATACTCGATCGTCAATGCCAAATTCATGGCACCCCAGGGACGCCAGCCACCCATACTAACAGAGAATGCTGGGTCTTCAAACAAGCCGGCAGGGCAGGCACCAAAAACAATAAAGGGGGGTCTCAAAGCGATGATGGCGACGAAGAGCCCAGATCACCGGACACAGGAGGGCAAAAGAAATTTCCCCCGCAAATTCAAACAGTGAACGTGGTAAACACCACCCAGATTCCCAAACTGGACCCGACACGCACCCCTAGGGATGCCGACCTAACGGAACTAGCCGTCCCACAATATAAACTAGGGCCGGTCACCTTCACCCACGCAGATCGTCCGATCAACGCCAATCAGGGCAATCCAGCCGCACTAGTCCTTGACCCAATAATTAATGGGTTCCGCCTCACACGAGTCCTTGTGGACGGAGGCAGCAGCCTAAACTTGCTTTATCAGGATACAGTGCGCAAGATGGGCATCGATCATTCAATGATCAAACCCACCACAGCCACTTTCAAAGGCATTATACCAGGTGCGGAAGCCAGTTGTACAGGCTCCATTGCCGTTGAGGTAGTCTTCGGATCACAAGACAATTATTGCACCGAAGAGTTAACCTTTGAAATCGTCCCCTTCCGCAGTGATTATCAGGCACTGCTCGGACGAACCACATTCGTTCGATTTAACGCGGTACCACACTACGCCTACCGTAAGCTCAGGATGCCCGGTCCGCGCGGCGTCATCACGGTTAAGAGCAAGGCCGACCTTTCCTCCGGCAGCAACAAGTACACCGCTGCCTTAACAACAGAAGCAATGAGCCACACCTTGCAGCCGAACCTCGAGTCGACGGCCAGGCTCCTGGATACCGCCAAAGGACTTCGAACTACTTCACGGCAGCATAGCCCGGCTCGTCCAGAGCTCAATTAAACACTTCGGCGAAGGCCAAGATAGGCCGCATACAGCGGCTCAACCGCTCTCCGGCACACAAACAGTTCTTACATTTCATTTGCAGGCACACCTTTGCGTCGACTAGGACGGGCAATATGGAGGCAGCCCGAACGCGCAAGGGAATCCTTATATGTCCCCTGCGATGACCATCCGACTATACTCCGGATCCGCACGCAGCTTCATCTTCCTGGTCTCAGCAGGTACCACAGTCATATTTCTTTTCCATTATTACCTGTCTTATACGCATCGACGTACTATTCAAATAAAATATGTGGATTTGTATGACGCTTCCCTACTGTCATTTCCTATTAAAGCTCTTTCGTCGAGTGGCATCCATACACCGCGATATGCCTTTAAACGTGCCAGGGGCTTCGTTTTACCCACAACACGGCAGTAAAGTCCGAACACCTTCGGGGAAGTTCGGCACCCCGAACTTATAGCATTATATGCATCAGCTCCGAATCATGTCTTGGGTCAATAGTTGGGTTTGCCCGGCTCCCATGTTTTGGTACCTTACGTTCCGCTATATCGACTAAGGTAGCACTGGGAGAACTACTGCGATTGTGTCCCGGTTCTTCCGGACGAGCACCTCAATAGAGAAAGCCGAAAACTGACTGTCATGATACGGCGAGAGCTGGTCAGCTGTTCGAGAGGTCATAAAATCTTTAAGGATTTCTCCCGCATAATGCCATAACAAATGCAGCGTGCGATGGATCGGTTTTTTCTCCGACCAGGTGCTTATAGAGCCCCTAGTACGGTATTCCGAACACCAGGGGCTGCGCCTACCTTACTAAAGCTCCTATGGCTAAGTGAGAGTGATAAAGCCCTATAGTCTGATTGCCTGGTTCGTTGTGCTAAGCACCTCCTTCGAAGGACCCAACACTGGGATAAAGAGCGCTCAGGTTTATCCCGAACACCCCCGTACTTCTTACGTGGGGGCAGAAGCGGACGACTGGCCAACTCTCAGGTTTAACATATAAAACGGCCGCACAGGAGGGTAAACTTTTATATAACAGGAAATAAATAGTATAAATGACCCTGTTCAGACATTTACAAAGGACGACATGATTTGCATTCATGGAAATATAATGTCCTTGGTACATAGCTCCGCTGCAAGGTAGGATCCTTTAAGGACATTCTCATAATATAATTCGGGCTTGCAGTGCTTCTTCCCCTCTGGCGGCCCTTCGGTCATCAGCTTCTCCGCATCCATCTTCCCCCAGTGCACCTTTGCGCGGGCAAAGGCCATTCGTGCACCCTCTATGCAGACCGACCGCTTGATGACATCAAGTCGGGGGCAAGCGCTTACAAGCCGCTTCACGAGCCCGAAGTAGCTGCTTGGAATTGGCTCGGCGGGCCATAGCCGGATAATCAAATCCTTCATGGCCAGTTCCACCACCTTATGCAGTTCGATCAGCTGTTTCAGTTGATCGACAAAAGGCACCGGATAATTCGGTGCCAAATACTGCGACCAGAAGAGCTTATCCGCAGTGTTCCTTGCTTTGGCCCGGTAGAATTGGGCGGCATCCGCTATGCTGCGGGGTAGCTCCGCAAACACCACTGGAGAAATTCGAATTCAAAATCAGCAACATAATTTTCTCCTCAAAAGCTTGCTTTACAAGGAGAAAGCCTTACCCGCCGCGATATTCCTCGCCTCTTGGATCCCCTGCAGGGAGCTTTGGGTTTCACCCCGGGCATCGCTCGCGGCCTGATGCGCCTTGGTGAGTTCGGATTCCTTCTCCGTTAAACTCTGCTACAAGGTCTCGCATTTCTTCACGGCATGTTGCAGCTCCTGCCCAGCTTTAATTACCCTGGCCTCGTACTTCTCACGGAGGGCCTGCTCTGCGGCTGCCTTTTCCTCGGCCTTGGCCACAACCTTCTTAAGAGCCTCGACTTCGGTCATCATCCCTAGAGAAAATCAGGGAACATATTCTATAATACTGAAAATTTGATCGCACTAAACACGAACAAGACTTGTGCATACCCTGTTTATCTCCCAACTGCATTTTAAACTGGCCAAGTTCTTCTTTGGCCCGCTCCAGACTTTGCTTCAGTCCGGAGACTTCCGCAGTATGGGAGGCAGCAGCCGCTACAGACGCCTGCTTATAACAGAAGAGAAATAGATGTCATTCAATGAGTCTTCCTGCGAACATAAATTTGATCCTCTGTCCGGTTTCTTTTTTTAACCGAATAGTGTATCAGGGGCTACATCCATACTATGACACTCTTCGAAAAACATACCTCAAAACCTTTCATAAGGCTGATACAAGCTCCATTCAGTCCACTCTCAGCAGACTGAATCTTCTCAATCACCGCACCCATAAGGGCACGGTGTTAATCGACGATGGAGGCGCCCTTCAGCGCCACCAACAAAGCATCCGACGCCTCTGGTTGGACAGAGGTTGCCGGTATACCCCCTCCAGCTGAGAGAGGCTGCCTGCTTGATTCTGGAGCCGTATTGGTCTCCGGAACTGCATCCGGCTGGGAGCCGAATTCAAGATGGCCCCCGCCGTCAGCTCCCATGGGAATCTGCTCCCCCATGTGTTCGTCCCCTAAAGTTTGACCTCCAGGCGCCGCTTTCACGATCTTTCCCTCTCCTCCTGGGCCGGGGTCCCTCTAGGACGAAGCCTCGGTGGCATTCACCTGTTCGAAGGAAGGGGCCTTCGGGGACGTCCCGCTTTCCATAGCATCCGAGCTCAGCGAATCCTCTGATGAGGATTGTTTGGTACGGGACCTCGTCGGACTACAAAACATATGGCTCAGGTTAAAATATTACGCCATGATGAGTCTGGACGCATAAGCATGTTCGGACTGTATATACTCACGGGTTCGCCAGGGGTTGGGCCCTGGGGTCCCACGCCGGGCCGCTGTCGTTGGCGGCAGCGGACTCCTCCGGGAGTGGAGCTTTTCCCCTTTTGGGCGACTCGGCCTACAAGTGTGGGGAGGCCGTCCTTTTCTTTCTTTCCCCCACAGGCGATTCATCTTCCTCCTCCTCCTCGTCCTCTTCGGAGGCGGTACGGGCATCAGAGCCTTCAGATATTGTGTCCGAAGTGCCGCAGCGATGAAGGCCGCCCCGGGTCTTTTTGGCCTCCTTCTCGGCCGTCTTCTTCGGCACCTTGTAAGGCGCCGGGACCACCATCTTCGTCAGATGTGGGACGGCCGGTTCTTCAAGCAGCGGGGCCGGATAATGGATCCGCTCCACCTTCTTCGTCCAGCCCTAGGAGAATTATGGAAAGCACATTAGGCGCTTCCCTTGGGTTATATGGGCAAAAAGTACGATTACTCACAGAACTTGCAGGGCGGGACAGTTGGTACCCACGGTCTTCGGCGGAGTCCGGCCATGATTTGCTGGACTTGAAAAGCACCTTCCAGATGTCCTTGTGTGAGGAGCCGAAAAGCTCCCGCAAGGTTTGGTGCTTGGCCGGATCGACTTCCCATAGATTGCAAGTCCGGTGTTGACAAGGTAGGATCCGGCGAACTAACATCACCTGGACCACATTGACAAGTTCAATGTTCTTGTCTCCCATATCTCTAACACGCATCTAGAGCATCGACAATTCGTCGGACGAGGACCAGTTCAGGCCCTTCTTGACCCAGGATGTGAGCCGTAGGGGAGCACCGGATCGAAACTCTGGAATAGCGGCCCATTCTGTGCCGCGCGGCTCGGTGATGTAAAACCACTGTTGTTGCCACTCCTTGACGGAATCGTTAAAGGTGCCTATTGGCCATATAACATTGGGCATCTTGCTCACCATAGCGCCCCCGCACTCGGCGTGCTCGCCGCCCACTACCTTGGGCTTCACATTAAAAATCTTCAGCCATAAGCCAAAATGTGGCGAGATGCGGAGAAAGGCCTCACACACAACAATGAATGTCGAGATGTTGAGGAAGGAATTAGGGGACAGATCGTGCAGATCGATCCTATATTATTCATGATGCCGTGAACGAACGGGTGGAGGGGAAACCCTAGCCCGCGGACAAAGTGAGGGAGGAATACAACCCTCTCGTGGGGTTTCGGGGTAGGGACGATCTGTCCCGCCGTCGGGAGACGATGGATGATTTTCTTGGCCAGATACCCGACCTCCCGAAGCTTTTTGATATCCTTCTCCCGGACGGTAGAGGCCACCCATTTGCCTCCTGCTCCGGATCCGGACATTTTCGGAAGGCCTTTGTGGGCAGAGAAGATGAACGCTTGGGCGCTGGAGCTTGAGCGGAGGGGAATGGACCGGGAAGGAGAAAGCGTGGGTGCGAAAGGGAGTCCTTATCCCCTTATAAAGGCAGCAGGGATTCTGCACCTCCCCACTTGCCTAGTAAAACCTCTTATTCCCCAAGCGCCGTAATTGATGGCGCGGTTGGGTTACCCACACCCGTATTGATGAGAATCCCGTGATAAGGGGACACGATCTTTGCTTCGACAAGGCGTGCCAAGGAAACCGCCTAGCAATGTGTGCAGTAGCTGGTTGAGAAAAATGGTTCGAATAATGACCGGGCCGTGGTATGATGTCATGTTGCCGAATGTGTCAGCAGATTAGATTTGTGGAAATATTATTCTCTCTACGGTGGTATGTGGAATTTGTTTTGCAGAGCCGGACACTATCCTTGTGTTCAAAATCTTCTATGGAATATTCAGAGGAGGAACCCGCCTTGCAATGCCGAAGACAATCTGCGCGCCGGACTCATCATCATTGAAGCCTGGTTCAGGGGCTACTGAGGGAGTCCTGGATTAGGGGGTCCTCGGACAGCCAGACTATACACTTTAGCCGGACTGTTGGACTATGAAGATACAAGATTGAAGACTTCGTCCCGTGTCCAGATGGGACTCTCCTTGGCGTGGAAGTCAAGCTTTGGCAATACGGATATGTAGATCTCCTCCCTTGTAACCGACTCTGTGTAACCCTAGCCCCCTCCGGTGTCTATATAAACCGGAGGGTTTAGTCCGTAGGACAACAACAATCATACCATAGGCTAGCTTCTAGGGTTTAGCCTCTACGATCTCGTGGTAGATCAACTCTTGTAATACTCATATCATCAAGATCAATCAAGCAGGAAGTAGGGTATTACCTCCATCGAGAGGGCCCGAACCTGGGTAAACATCGTGTCCCCCCGCCTCCTGTTACCATCCGCCTTACACGCACAGTTCGGGATCCCCTACTTGAGATCCGCCGGTTTTGACACCGACATTCACCACAGCAGGGATCCGCTCTCGAGACTGTCTTTCGCTGCCTCAGATCTTCTTCCCTGCCGCCGGCAGCCACGACAACTACATTACCATCATCAACTGAGCAGATGACCTTGAGGACTACATGGGTCCGCAAGAGAGGTCGCACTCTTCCGTGTCTTCTTACGTTATGCATCGCTTAATATGATGACATGCTACTTTATTGTCATGTTCACCTATTAGACCTGACTTAGGTCCAAACTTATGCTGAAACTTGAGTTTTTAAATGGTTGTGGGGTACATATTGGGGCAGCAATCAGTACTATCTGTCTACTATCTGGTTAATCTCGGGTGTCTACTATGAGTTTCATGTTGGGTGCAAACAAACATTAAATGAGCCATTATCTGTATTTTTTAACTAAAGCTATTATCTGCCTGCTATCATTGGTTTTGGGTCTATCCACAGTTTGCTACCTTCACTCTGGATTTGTGCATTCACTCCTTACATAATCTCACTATGCTTTATTCCTATGCATGTCAGTTATTGTACACAATGGAACTGAACATGTAGAGCAAAAGAGACGAGCCTTGTGTGGCAATAAAATTTCATGCAGACGTCGCTCCATGGTGGGCGCAAAGGCAGCCCCCCTCCACCCATTTCGGATTGTAATCAAGAGGAAGATAACTGTTCTGAGGGGGATTCAGAAGCAGAAGACCACTCCTATTTACCCCATGAGGTCTTCGCTCTAACTTGGCATGCTGATGTTGGTAATATCATGCATATGGTGCCTTGCATTGCTTACTGTATACATCAAAGTTGTCATCTGCTTAGTTTAGACATGCTTTGTGTCAGTGCCATCTGTTTAGTTTCTTTATCGTATATGTGAATCTTGCAATGCCATCTTGTTTAGCCAGGCATCATATATGTGAATTTTGCAATGCCACCCTGGTTAGACAGTTATCTTATATGTGAATTATATCATGACATCATTTTTTATTACATGTTAAATTTCTCAACAATTTTAGTACATTCAATTACTCTTCCTGTGCATCAGCCATTTGGCATGGTCAAGGAAAAAATCTGGAGTGGAAACAAGGTCTTTAGAGCAGATAATGCTATCTGACGAAGCGCATGTCTTGTTGGTTACAGATAGCTCCTCAGAGGAGGATTCAGAGACAGATGACCAGTCCTATTCCCCCCCGAGATGCATGCTCTAACTTGGCAGGGTTATGTTGCTCATATCGTGCGTATGGTATCTTGCATTGCTATGTCATTTGCTTAGTTTAGACATGATTTGTGTGAATGCCACCTGTTTAGTGTCTAATTACCATATATGTGAATTATGCAATGCCATCTTGTTGCAAGACATTATATATGTCAATTATGCAATGCTATCTTGTTGCAAGGCATTATATATGTGAATTATGCAATGCCATGCTGTTTAGCCAAGCGTCATATATGTGAATTATATCATGCCGTCCTTTTTTTGTATTTCTCATTGCTTTTGTCGACAATGTTTGTATATTCAACTGCTCTTCCTGTGCATCAGCCATTTGAATTGGTGATGGAGAAATCTGGAGTGAAAACAAGGTCTTCAGAGCAGACAATGCTACCTGGTGAAGCAGATATCTTGCTGGTTACAGATAGCTCTTCAGAGGAGGATTCAGAGGCAGATGACCAGTCCTATTATCCCCCTGAGGTGTATGCTCAAACTTGGCAGGGTTATATTACTCATATCATGCATATGTTGTATTGCAATGCTTAGTTTTTGCATCATATACACGATATTGAATGCCATCTCCTTAGTTGACACATCATATATGTGATTGCCCTCTGCTCACTTCCTTAGTATATAAATCATATATTTGAATTATATCATGCCATGATGTTTACATAGACATCATGTATCTGAATTATGGCATGCCAACCCATTTTCTAAAGACATAATATAGTTATATCATCTCATCCTGTTCACATAGTCATCATATTTTGAATTATGTCATTCTATCCGTGAATTATATCATGCCATCATGTTTCCATCGACGGCATGTTTGTGATTTATGGCATACCAACCACTTTAATAGACACATCGTATAGTTATATCATGTCATCCTGTTTACATAGTCATCATATTTTGAAGTATGTCATTCTATCCTGTTTAGTTAGCCATCATACATGTGAAATTGTGTCATGCTATCCTATTTAATTAGCCATCATATATGTGAAATTATGTCTTGCTATTCTGTTTGGTTATACAACATAAATGTGAATTATTTCATGTCCTGTTTTCTTCCCTACCATCCATTGCACCTGTCTATCTTACAATGTTTGTACATTCAATTACTTTTCTTGTTTATCAGCCATTTCAATTGGAGGGGTGATGGCAGTATTTGTGGGAGTAAAAACACGGTCTTCAGAAAAGATCGTGCTACCTGTCGATGGAGATAGAACCACGGTTGTAGTTGCCCAAGAACCAACCCCACCACACATAACCCAGACTCACGCAGATTGCACCCCTACCCAGTTGGACAGAGAACCAGCTACACCCCTTCTAACCCCAACCCCAGCAGATAGTAACCCAATTCCCATTGACACAGCACCGTCTCCACCACAGAGCACCAAAACACGAGCAGTTAGTAAGGCAACTACAGTGCCCAAAGCACGAGGACCACCACCCCGAACCCCAAGTCAACGCTTAAAGCAGAAGAAGAATTCTTCTCAGGTCAGGTTCCATAGCTATGGTTCATACTACTTTGCTCTTGCATCACTGTATTTACTCATACCAACTAATTTCAAATTTGAAGGATGCAATTGAAACTCCAATGGCGCAACAGGTATGTTTTAAACTTGTTTCTTTAACGTGTTTGATGTTGTAACTTGCTCTATGTTGATTTTAGTTTCAATTGAATAAACAGTTATATTCTCATGCCATGCATCTTACAAGTGTTGTTATTGTTGTGTAGTTTCCCACACTTATATTCTATCTAAGCTACTTTGTCTTAAATAGATATGATTCGAACTGTATCTATCTTGATTTGGCAACATAAACTAGAATGATATAGACCATAAAGTGACCATACTACATAGATATATGTTTGTTTCATGCTGTTATCATGTCCACCTTACTACTGAACTGGTTTACCAAAATGAGTTTCATATACTACATTGTAAACCTGTGATGTGTTTGTTTGTTTCTCTTTTAGAATGCGGATAAAATATTGGAGAAGAGTACCCCGTTATGCAATGGTACAGGAAGTAATGCAGATAAGGTTCAAAATAGTGAGACATCCCTGTTGGTCTCAAAGAAAGCTGATAAAAACTATATTGAAGACACTCAGACAACCCTAAAGTCCTGTCTTGATGTAGTGTTCGAGTTACTGGCTACTACTGCTGGCACCAGCTCTTCGAACTCGCTGCCTGAATCAATTCGGCTTCTTGAGTCTCAACTTCAAGTTGAAAGACATCGATCAGATGTTATGCGACAGGAAGCCGAAGGACTGAGGAAGTCCCTGCAGAATTCAGATGCATACTTTCTGGTGCAACAGCAAGTGCTGGAGGATTTAAGCGCCAAACAAGAGAAAGTTAATAAGCTTGCTAAGCATCTTGCCAGCATTATGGGTACCCATGATATTGTTTCTTGAGCTCTTCTGAAGTGGTTTCAGTTCTGGACTTGTTTTGCTGCGGCGTTTATATGCTGCTTTGTTCCCTATATTTGCACTGGTGGCGAACTTTGATGCCAGTGGATGTAATATGTGTAATAGCCGTGATAGCATACCGTAAGTTGCTTGCCTATTTATTTCCTTATTGTCTTGTTTATTTGTTTTCTTGTAGTCAGTGCAGTTCTTTTTCCGCGGTTTGCTAGTGGCCGTAATAACCTATTTTTTAAAACTAGGCCACATTAACCGTGGGCTACATATTTACTGTAGTTAACATGGGCTTCCTATGGGCCGTAGAAACAATGGGCCTTCTAAGGGCCGTAGAAACAATGGGCCTTCTACGGGGCGTAGAAACAATGGGCCTTGTACGGGCCATAGACACAATGGGCCTTCTACTAGTCGTATCATCAATGGGCCTTCTACGGGTCGTATGATCGGTTGGCCAAACATGGGCCAATAACAGACCACATTATGGCTGTAAATGGGCTAGCATTGAAATCGTCCGTTCATGGGCCGACCATAACGGGCCGTCATTAATCGGCCGTATTTGATGACGCTATGAAAACGACCCAACGTATTAACGGGCCACAAACGGGCCGACTGTAACCACGGACTGAATTTGGCCCACAAGCAGAAATTGACAGTAACGGGCCGAAAGTAAACGAATGCTGGAAATGAGCCCAAGAATAAATAGGCCCTGAGAAGGCCGAAAGATAACATGGGCAGGAAACGGCCCAATGGAATAATGGGCCGTTAATGGGTATAAAGTGATACACTGTTCATTACGGGCCAGTTTTACCACGGGCCGTTAATGGGCCAAGGGTTACTAAGGGCCTCATATGGGCCGAAAGACGTCATGAGCCATACAAGGGCCAGAAGTTAAAACGGGCTGGAATTATATTGGATGGCCCAGATGACGCTACTGGGCCTAATTTGGATAGGCCGTAAATGGGCCCTGGGTTAGCGGGCTGTAAATGGGCTATATGCAAACAGGCTTGCCGTGGGCCGGCCCGCCACCTTTTGACCAAGTCAAACGGGCCGGCCTTTTCACAGGAATGGGCCTCTGTTGGGCCATGCCACGTGTCGACGTATCATAGGCGCTTTGGGTCCAATGAGTGGATGACATCTGTCCCAACGGCGAGCCGACACGTGTTCGCTCCAGCCAATGATGATTTTACATGTGGAAAATCCCCATTGGTTGGGGCTGTTAACAGGTTATCGGATCCAAAACCGGACCTGATAGCTTAACGGCGTTCCGTTACGGTGGATGCCACGTGTCGGTCACCCTTGACGAAAGCACTTCTGTGACGCGCGATTTATCGTCATGGAAGTGGACACTTCCGTGATGATAATTTTGGTAATGTCATGGAACACTTCTACGACAGCACATGTATGACTATCTTGATTCTGTCATAAAATTGTCATGGATGTACATGCATGATAGAAAACGTGACCTACTGTGACAAACACGTATCATCATGGAAGTGTATTTTTTTTGTAGTGTTTTAGTTGCGGTGACAAGGAAGCAAACAAAGGGCCTAACCCTACTTCGCCCCTACCTCCGCCGAGAGCGTGCGTATGGTCGTGAACGAAGTGAGGGGACGGCAAGGCCTGTTGCCGGGCGACAATGTTTATCTTAAAAATAACGAGGATTCATTCCTTGGCATGGGCCTCGCTCACGCACAAAAAACCCGGCAAACACCCTTTTTCATTAATACGTTCCAAAAAGGTACAGTTCGCACGGAATGCAAACATGAACAAGGGGATTACAAGGTTTAAATATAACAAGTGCCCGCAGGCTTAAGAACTAAAAGAGATAAGTGCCCTGTGATCCCCGTTCTTGCCCCTTTCCTCCCAGGTGTGGCAGGTGAAGGCAAAAAGGAGGCAACGAGGAACGCGCCGATGGAGAGCTTGACGACGAAGGCCCTCGGTAGGACGCATGGCCAAGGGAGGAGGGCGACGCGGTCAGTCGGAGTCGGCGTCCTCCCGCTTGATGCCCTCGTCATCGCTGTCGCTGTCCACCTCGTCACTCCCGCTTGAGGAGGAGTCTTCATCATCGGAGGAGCTCTCCACGCAACACCTTAGGCAAGTTCCCAAGTGCCCAAAGACCTTGACAGAGAGCAGGCCGTTCTCCATTAATTTGAAGTGGAGAACGAGCCCCTCCGATAGGCTGTGGGCACGAAGGTCTTCCATCTGTGACGAAGATACATGACGTGAGGGACGGGGAAGTCGACATCGACCCGCATGCTGCCATTCCCGCAACCCCTCATGTGCAACCTCAGAGCCTGTGGCGGGTCGAGCTCCATCTCCCGAGCAAACGGAGTAGGGAGACGAAGACGACAGCGCACTGGCCGGTGCAGCCTGATGACGAACTCGCAGGGCTGGTCTCCGACGTGGCCCTCCATTGGGGGAGGGGCCGCTGGTGGAGGCGAGGCCGGTGCACCGCCCCGTCCTCCTCTTCCCCGAGCGCCACGGCGACCTCGACCTCGCCCCTCCCCCTTCCTCTCACAGCCGGCTCCGCCGCCACAAGCTCTTGGGAAGGAGGGGCGCGTTGTCGAGCAGAGACCCTCGTCGCCGCCATCGGAGTGTCGGCGCGCCCTATCGCCATAGCAGAAGGAAGGAGCCAAGGTGGAAGGAGGTGAATGACGAAAGATCGGGGAGGCGCCATCCCCCTCCCCTTCTTATAAAGGGGCGGGGCCGGGGCTCGGCCGCCCCACATAACCAATCCAGTCACCAGGGGCGCAGGGAATCAAGACTGACCCGCTGCTCCAACTAGCGACGACCCGATTCCCCGCCTCGTCATTTAAGGCCCGTGCCCCCCGCGTCCACCACCTACCATCTTAGAGGCATGGGGGACGCATGGCGAGCGAGCCGAAATCGAGGAGACGAGTGAGGCGACCGTTTTCCACCCCGTGATTGTGGGGCACGGGCACCTTGAAGGCCACGACTCGAGTCCACTTAGTAAATGAGCCGCGCCCCTGCGTTTTCCCCTTTTTTTATGGGGAAGGCGCGAGCCGCCTCTTTACTATGATGTGACGCATGAGGGTAGCAACCGCCCCACGCATGCGCCCCACGTCATGCATGACCCCCATGTCGCGCATTCAACGCGGGTCATGGGGAAGCGTTGCGGGCGAGGGAGTTACTGCGGTAAAAACTCCGCCGCCCGCGCGCCCGCGCACCTTTCTGGGCCTGGCCCAATAACGCCCCGTGCTTATATGTGGCCTAGGCCCGGGGGCTCCTGTCGGTGTACAAAAGTAGGGGTCCCTTTTTGCACCCCTTTACTTGTGTACAGGCAGTCGCAACTCCATGCCCCTGGCCACGCTTGGCGGGGCAGAGGAAGCAAAGATACAAGATGACCAGACAAACGCCAAGCCGGAGACACAAAGAGCAGAAGGGCGAGGTGGACTCCCCCGGCAAGGCCCTTGCCGGGGCGTTCTCCATAGCCCCGGCAAGAGCCTTGCCGGGGTGACTTGCCCAACGCCAGCAGGGCTGCCACCCTTCAGCCTGAGAGTTCCGACGCCCTCAACTACATTGGAACCAAAGCTCGGGACGCGCCTCCGTGGTGGCATGCAGATCTTTGTGAAGACCCAGAACATGCAAGATCAGATGAGAACCAGAAGATGAAGATCCCTCGGCAAGATCCTTGCCAAGGATACCCATGAGACCCCTGGCAAGCCCCTTGCCAGGGACGCCCACGACGCCGTGGCAAGACCCTTGTCGGGGCTCCGGCAAGACTCTTGCCGAAGACATCCGCGGGGCCGCAGCCAGGCCCACATCTGCCAAGATTCCACCACCATTCCCATGCAGCTGCCAGCCGACGAACTAGGCGAGCACCTGCGTGGCGACGAGCGGCCTCTAGGCCAACTCGGCAAGCACCTGCGTGGTGGCATGCAGATCTTCGTGAAGACTCTGCCACCGCGCCAACTCAGCAGCCAGCCAACCGGCGTGGCACTACCCGCCTCGTCGGTTCGGATGCGCGTCGAGGCCAGGCGAGGCGGCGACAGCTGGGACGAGCTTCCTTGCCGTCCCTGATAAAGCAAGAAGGGCACGTCGGCAGCACATTAAATGTGTTTGTCCTATAGTGCCAGAGGATAGACTCGACCACTGTATAGCTTTCCACCTCCTGTGTGCCACTATGGCAGCCCCTTTGTCTACAAAAGGAGGCCCGCGGCTTACTAGGAGAGGATTCAGACTTTTTGGACCCTGCACGCCTTGTAGCTAGTCCAGGAACACCAGATAAACAGAAACCAGCAGGAGTAGGGTATTACGCATCACTTGCGGCCCAAACCTGGATAATCCCCCTGTGTTGATCTCTCAATCCCGCTCTTTCCACAGCCCCGCGCCCGCCAACCGTAGCAAAAGGGATTCCTCGTGATCCCATAGGTGTCGTTTCCCCCGACACAAATAATATTCATGGATAGATTTGATCATAAACTCACAATTCATCGGATCCCAACAAACACACCGCAAAAATTCATCACATCAAATAGATCTCCAAGAACATCAAGGAGAACATTGTATTAAAGATCAAAAAGAGAGACAAATCCATCTAGCTACTACCTACAGACCCATAGGTCTGTGGTAAACTACTCACGCATCCTCGGAGGGGCAAGGGTGATGATGAAGGACACCTCCGTGATCGTTGACCCCTCCAGCAGTGTCCCGGAAAAGGCCTCTAGATTGGATCTAGTGGTTCTGGAACTTGCGGTGGCTGGAATTGTGTTTCGTAGACTCCCCTAGGGTTTTGGAGATTTTAGATTATTTATAGAGGTGGATGGCAGTGGATAAGCTTCCCGTGGTGCCCACTACCCACCAGGGCGTGCCTGGGCCACCTGGCGCGCCCTGGTGCCCAATGGGCCCCGCGGGCCTCCTCCCGTGCACTTCTCTGGCTCCCTGGGTGTCTTCTGTCTAGAAAAAATCTCCAAAATTTTTGTGGCATTTGGACTTCATTTGGGATTGATATTTTGTAAAGTAAAAACAAGCAGAAAATAGCAAGTGGCACTAGGCACTATGTCAATAGGTTAGTCCCAAAAAATGGTATGAAGTTGCTAGTAAATGAATATAAAACAACCAAGATTGAGAATACAACGGCATGGAATAATAAAAATTATAGATACGTTGGCGTCGTATCAGTGTCTTCGTAAATCTCGAGATGATATGATGGCTCAGTCTCTTGGAGGTGCTCACAGGGGTAGGTGTGCGTGTGTGCGTTCATAGGGGTGAGTGTATGCGCGTATATATAAGCGCTTGCGTCTGTACTGCGTTAAAAGAAGAATACTCTATGTGCTTCACTTATATCTTTTGAGCTAGGCAGTTGCTCTAGTACTTCACTTATATCTTTTAGAGCATGACGGTGGTTATATCTAAAAGAAATAGTTGCACTCTTATGCCTCACTTATATCATTTTGAGAGTTTGATAAATAGTAATTGCAATATGCACGGGTTATGAAATTGGTCCTAATATGATAGGTATTCAAGAGGGATATAATAAAAACTTCCATGTAGATCACTGAATATGATAAGTTTTATTCATTGCAATAGTTTTGGGATATAAATATGGTAATATGTGGGAGGTACTAGTTAATGATTGTGGTTTAGTAAGAATATTGGTGTTAAGGTTTGTGACCCCCGAAGCATGCACGTATAGTCTACCGTTATGCTAAGAAGTTGGGGCATGATTTATTATTGAGTGTCTTCCTTTGCGTGAAGGTCGGGGGCGCGCGATGGTTAACTCCTACCAACCTCCTGCCTAGGGTCATGTGTGGTAGTACTTTGCTTCGAGGGTTAATAAACTTTTGCAATAACTATGTGAGTTCTTTATTGTCGGCGTTCTGGGAACGGGGGTCCCAAGACTTGCGTGCCTGCGGCCCACGGCGTGGCTGTGCTGCAGGCCTGTACGACGCATCTTCATCAGCGAAGCATTCAAGACCCTCGCGAGGGGCCAAGCCTCGCGAGGCGGACGACGCCAGACCTCCTCAGGAGCGGCCTCACCAGGCTGCCTCGCGAGGAGCGGAGATATCAAGGCAGGGCAAACCTCGCGAAGCCCCCGTGACATGATCCATGACGATCAGGACCAGGCGGGCGTTAGTGCGCGCAGCGTCCTTGTTTCCTCTTCGGTGCTAAGGGGGCAAGCGCAGGCGCGGAGTACCAATGCATCAGGCAAAGGTTTCCAAATCGGTGCAATGAGACCAAGACCAGCAGGACGGCAGGACGGAGGTCACCATGGAGCCCAAGACGGCATCATCACCAGAGCCTTTCGCAGGCGAAGACCGCTTTTGTCAGGATAAGCTGTACTAGATGTCCCCTTTCAAATTGGCCACCGTTGTTGGCTCCCTTCCCGCTCAATATTTGGGGAGAGGACCAGGGCCTATATAAGTAGAACTAGCCACCACAGTAGAGGCATCTAGCCTTGAGCAAATCCTTAGCCACACACCGAGCACAAGAACACCTCAACCTCAGGAGGCTGTTCTTCCCCTTGTACTGTTCATCATCAGCCCAAGAGGCAATCCACCACCACCACACTGGAGTAGGGTATTACACCACGACGGTGGCCCGAACCAGTATACATCTCGTGTCTTTGCGTTGTGAGTTCATCAGGTTCGTCCGCGAGATCTTAGCGAGCTAGGGTGTAGATCGGTAGGGAGGAAATCTTGGCGCGCACTCCAGTGTTCAGACCTTAAGGGTTTTGCCAGAACCCGTGATCTGAAATTTGGTGTGCCAGGTAGGGGTGCGCCGGAGCTTCCTTCCCGCAGTCTCGCGTCCAGTTGCTCCGTCGTCTCCATGGCCGATGCTCGCCGCGCTCGTGCAGAGCGCCAGGCTGCCCTAGCCACTCGCGTCACTCAGACGGCTCACGTCGGTGGGCCACCCCGTCGTTCTCCGTCTCCCGCCGCCAACGCCGCCACCGGTCCGGCGGGGAACGAGCAGCAAGCGTCCTCGCTGCACCCCTCAGTGCGGCGGGACGGCCGCACCGCCACTCCATCGCTGACCCTGGCCGGTTCCTCGTCCCATGCTCGTCGCGCTCCCATGGACGCATGGGCCGCGCTCCCATGGACGCATGGGCCGTGCTCCTCATGGCGCACGAGCTCATGCGCTACCGCCCGGTCGACGACCTCTACGAGGACTGGCTCGACCGCATCGCCGAGCTCGTCCGCGCCGCAGGGAGCTCCCCTGCGCCGTCCCTCTCTCCGCCTCACCCTCCGCCAGCTACGGGCGACGTAGCTCACGGAGCGCCTCCACCACCTCTGCCCCAAGACGGCGCCCTGGCGCCAAGGCGCACGGCCCCTCGATGCGACCTGTCGCGGCCCGCGCCCGCGCGCGAAGAAAGAAGCTGTCAAGAAGTCCCTCTGCCGCAAGAGAACGCTCCACCGCTCCTCGCACCGTCGCGCCAGGATTGTCTGCCGCGGCAGGGCCCCGCGCCGCTCGCTGTGGCGGCACGTGGGCGTCAAGATCAAGCTCCACCCCCAAGACGGGCCCAGGCGACCACGGCCGGCTGCCGCGCCTTCACCCCCGAGCTATGTAGCGTTGCCTGGCCGGGCAAGTTCAAACCAGATCTGCCTCCTCGCTATGACGGCACCCCCGACCCCACGGAGTTCCTGCAACTCTATGAGCTGAGCATCGAGGCGGCCAACGGCGACGAGAAAGTCATGGCGAACTGGTTCCCTATGGCACTCAAAGATGGCGCCCGTTCGTGGCTCCTGAACCTTCCTCAGGGTTCGATCTCCTCCTAGGACGAGATGCGCGACTGCTTCACCACCAATTTCCAGGGCACTCGTGACCGCCCGCCGGCCGCGGGTGACCTGCACCGTGTCAAGCAACAACTAGGAGAGACCCTCTAGAAGTTGATCCAACGCTTCAACAACATCCGCCTCAAGATCCCCAAGGTGACGGACGAGGCCATCATCTCTGCGTTCTCTGATGGCGTCCGTGACGTCAAGATGAAGGAAGATCTTGCTATCCACGAGGAGCTATGCATGTCTCAGGAGCTATTCAACCTGGCGACCAAGTGAGCGAGAGCTGAGGAGGGGCGCCTCTCCCTCCTCGAGCTGTCGGCTGCGGACCCCGAGGAGAAGAAAGCCAAGGCCAAGGACGTGAAGCGCAAGGGAGTAGCCGTGCTCGCAGCAGAGCCGGACACCAAGCGAGGCAGAGACCAGCCCGAGTCTTCCAAGAGCAGCCGACCGTTCTGCGCCTTTCACAACCTGAACACCCACAACACAAGCGACTGTCAAGAGCTCAGAGCCATTCGTGAAGGACGCTTCGGTCGACGCCCTGAGCGCAGCGACCGGGGCTACGGTCGAGGAGGAGGACATGGACGCGGACGCTGGGACGACCATGGCCCGCGCCAGGAGTGGCGCGACCGGCCTCGTGAGGACCACTGGCAGGACCATCCTCGCGAGGGCGCCTGGAGGGACCAGCCTCGTGAGGATCACCCTCAGGGCAACGCCGGCCTTCCCCGCTGCCGTCACCACCAAGAAGGAATGACGACCACCATCAGGATGAGGGGGCTGGGGGCTTCCAGGAGCCGCGGGCTATCGCCTGCATCTTGGGCAGAGCCCAGGCCCCAGCCTCGCAGCGAATCTTCAAACAGTTTGCTCGTGAAGTGAATGCAGTCCTCCCCAAGCTTGAAGCCACGCGCCCCCTCAGGTGGTCCCAGTGCGCCATCACCTTCAACTTGGTAGATCAGCTCAAGTGCGCAGCGACCGCTGGTGCCCTCCCGATGCTTTGTTCACCAGTCATCAGCAACGTGCAAGTTACCAAGACCCTCATCGACGGCGGCGCAGGGCTCAACGTCCTGTCCGTCGACACGTTCGACAACCTCCAAGTGCCATATGACCAGCTTCAGCCTACCAAGCCTTTCTCAGGAGTGACCGACGACTCCACCACACCGATAGGGCAGGTCCGCCTCCCTGTCACCTTCGGAGAACGCAAGAACTACCGCACTGAGCTCATCGAATTCAACGTCGCGCACATCCGTCTGCCATACAACGCCATCCTTGGGTATCCAGCCCTGGCCAAGTTCATGGCAGTGACACACCACGGCTACAGCGTCCTCAAGATGCCGGGAAGCGGCGGAATCATCACGGTCCCGTGCGAAGAAGGAGACGCGGTGTGCTCCCTCGAGCGTGCCTTCCAAGCTGCAGCAATCGACGACCCCGACAGCAAGGGCGAGGGTCCTCCTGAGGCCCTCCCCAAGAAGAAGAAGCAGTTGCGCCGTGCAGGATCTCGGGAGGATGGCGTCATAACTGGAACCTCGTCAGGATCAGCGCTCACTCCAGGGGCGCCTCCCTCTGTCGCATAGGAAGGCGCGCCCAGTGCTCTCCTCGGGCAGGGCTCGGGGGCTCTCTTCTGGAGGGCCTCGGACCTTGCCAACATCACGAGGGAGGCGCTTGGGCACCACTTGGAGGCGTTCTTCGTGGCACGTTTCCCTCAGGAGAACACATGGCAAGGAGCGCCCACCGCTCAGGAGTTTATCACCAAGGCCACTCAGGAACTGCAAGATGCAAGGGCCATGCGCGGCGACCGCCGCTCACGAGGCGCAGCTCCCCATCCAGGCGAGGATGCCGGGTTGCGTGTCTGCATCGACGTCCCATGGCTCAATAGGGCTGCTTCTCAGGAGCTTTTCTGGCCTTCGCGCGTGGGCCGTTGCGAGGGTTCACCACACAGCTACGTTCGCATGCCTTTCGGCCTGCTGAGCATATCGTCAGCTTATTAGCACAACCTACGGCGTGTCCTGGCAGCTCAGGAGGCCAGGCCCCACACCACCCTGGCGGAGATGGAGACGATTCTCAGGGAACCACCTAAGCCCCCGGAGCCTCCCGAGGCTCAGGGCCCCGGTGGCTCGTGAGGAGCAATCCCTTCACTGCGTACCTTCAGCTGCCCCAACAACCCTTCATCAACAGAACCAGGTGACATTTTCCAAGTTCATTCAGCTGGGAGCGCCCCTTGGGCTGCATTATTCCCAGGCCGCGTGGGTCCGTCCCTGTGGCATGTATCACTTTTGCGGATGTCTTTAGTTTACCCTGTTGGGGGCGCCCCTCGAGCTGCATCATCCCCAAGCCGCTCGGGCCTGACCCAGTGGCATGTATCTTGTTGCATTTACCCAAGCTGATTTGCTCTCCATTTGTAATCTGCCTGTGATTATCACCTGCTCGATTGCCACCTGCCATGGGCCCACCCCTCTCTCTTGCAATTCGCTTGCACGTTAAAAGGGGGCTCCTGAGCATCGCGACTCTGGAGCTCTTACTGGCTCTCCAGCCCTTACCCCCTAGCCTTGACCACGGCATCGCGACCTGGCATACCAGCGGCGGCTGAGCTTGCTCGAGGGCCGGGACCTGAGGACGTAGAGAATTTGCACCTAACTGTTTCGCAGGAACATACAGCTATCAAGACCCAAGACCAGGCGCAACCCGCCTTGAGGTAGGGCCTCGTGAGTCCCGCGCTGGCACACGAGTGCCCAGATACACCTCGCTGCCCTGCCGTGCAAGCCACGTGTCAGGGCGGAGCTGTACACACCCCGGGGGCTCTCCTCAGAGGGAGCCCCCCCCCCCACGCACAAGTGGAAGCACCATGCTCCGCGCTGGCCGTCGACACTGCCGAGGAGCGGCTATGCCCGTGCACAAGCAGAAGCACTATGCTCCGCGCTGGTGATAAACAACCGAGGGCGGCTTCACGGCCGTACCAACCTCAGGGAGCCCCAGAGCTCAACGTCCAGCCTCACCGCAACGCCTCCCCTGGGGAGAGCCGCGCGAGGGGGCTGGGTACGGGGGCTGCGCTCGGGTCACACCCAAGCACACGCCGCCCAACCAGGTCTCCCGGACCTGGTCGTCGCACGCCTCTCCCGAGGCCTCGGCGAGGGCAGGTATGGAAGTTGTTTGCGTGTCAAGGGGGACTCCTGAGCATCACGACTCAGGAGCCTAACTGGTCACGTAGCCCCTCACTCCTTGGTCCGTCCTGGTCTCCAGTCGGCCCAATGGCGGTTGAGATATGCGCGCGGCCGGGCTGTGCCGACGTAGAACATTAACCTATCCTCGCGCATCCTTCCTATAAGCTGTTTGCGCGTCAAGGGGGACTCCTGAGCATCACGAGTCAGGAGCCTAACTGGCCAGGTAGCCCCTCACTCCTTGGTCCGTCCTGGTCTCCGGTCAGCCCAATGGCGGTTGAGGTATGCGCGGGGTCGGGCTCTGCCGACGCAGAACACAAAGCGGATAGGAAGAAAATCACAAAATCTTGAAGCAAATATTACAAAACATATTGTTCTCACAATATCAAACACAAGTTTAACGCCTCCACGAGGCCTGGTTCATGACTACAGGAATTAAACAGGAAAGGAGCCGCAGGTCACCCCTGAACACCATCGATGCCCGTGGGCGGCACTCCTCCCTTGGTGGCGTCGCCTTCGCCTTGGTCACCGGCCGGGGCTGCAACAGCGGTCTCGCCTCCGGCCAAGGGCGTGGAGGCAAAGCCGCGGAACTTCTTCAGCAGGGCCTCCACCTGACCTTGCATGGTTGCAGCGGCAGTTGTGCAGTGGTCATCAGCCACAGGCTCCAGCAGCTCGTCAAGACGAGCATTGGGGTCGCGAAGGTGCAGGTGGCTGAAGACGCGAGTCAATGCAGCTGAAGAAAGAACACGAGCCTCCGCCTCTACCATGGGACCGACGCCCTCCACAACTTCCTCGAGCGCCTCCACCAAGAAGGGAAGCAGCTGGGCAAGGCCGTCCTCATCGGTGGCTAGAGGCCTCTCCAAGCCGTTCTCTAGAGTGTCTTCAGTGCCACGCGAGACCTCTCCTCGAGATCAGCGAAGGTCGCGCGGTCCTCAGCCAGGACCTTCGCCTTAGCGTCAAGATTGGCCTCCTTCGCCTTCACCTCTCGCTCCAGCTTCTCCAGCCGGCTGCGCTCAGCGCCCTGCGTCTTCCCCAGCTCCCTCAACTCAGCGTCGCGGTTCTTGATGGCGTCCTCCCGGGCCCTCATCTCCTCTTCCTTCACCTGGCGGCCGCGTGCTTCTTCCTCGTGTTGGTCGCGCAGACGCTTCACACTAGTGCAGAACAGGCCTTTATCACCCGTTCGTAAGGGCCTTTAGTGCCGGTTCTGCAACCGGCACTATGGAGTGGAGACTAAAGCCCCCCCCCTTTAGTACCGGTTCGGCACGAACCGGCGCTAAAGTGCCACCACGTGGCACGAGCCAGGCCCGGGTGCTGGTAGACCATTAGTACGGGTTGGTAGCACCAACCGGTACTGAATGTTTGGGGGGTTTTGGTTTTAATTTTTATTTTTCCATTAATTTTGTGTTTTCCATTTAATTCTTTTTTGTTTGCTGGTATTTTACGATACTACATATTGTACACGTTATGCATATATATAAATAGATTTTCTCGTAGAACTGATCATATATATATAATCGAATGTCTCACAACCACCATTAATTATTCACACATACACATGTATATATATACAATTTCTCCTACATGTTGCCTTGGTGCCTTTGGAGCACGATGACAAGTGGTTCATGGGGGCGGTAGCGGGTAATAGTATTCTCCTTTGGGATCTATGACCTGGTCGAGCAAAAATCCCGCTATTTCCTCTTGAAGTGCTCGTATGCGCTCCTCTGATAGGAGCTTGTCCCGCACCTCTTTGAACCGTTAAGAAGGAGATCAATATGCATGTGTATTAGTTGTGTGACTAGATATCAAAAATCATGTAAGATTTGTGAATAGTGTTCTGGCAAACGTACCCAGTCCTGTCTATCAGATCTGCTCCTTTCGGACGCCATCATGCGAATGTTCTCGCAAACGTAGTATGCACACACTTCAGTCCCCGGCGCCTGCTTCAGGGCCTTTACGACAATAGAATTTAATCAGATAATAATTAATCAAGCATGTTAATTAATTAATGGTGTTGAAACAAGAATTAAAGAGATGGTAGCTAGCTAGCTAGTACTACTTAATTACTTACCTTGGGTCGATACCAACATAGCTTTTGTCGCCATTTTCCTGGAGTCACCTTGATGTACTTTGCCCAAGCCCTGCCCGCCGGCAAAGAAAATTAATAAAGGGGTTATTAAAAATAGTTCATATCAGGAAATGACGAACTAAATAGGCCGAGATATAGTTAATAATGATTGAAATTACCTGTTGACTATCCCCTTGACGATGCTGTAGTCACTATCTTTTTTAAGTAGTGAGTCCAGTACTTCAACTTTTCCTTCGTCAACTTTAATGTCTAACAAGATCCAGTGGAAGCTGCATGCGCATACGTTTGCATGTATAAATTAAGCGGGCATGTGCATAACACTAATCAACTATAACCCTAAACCCTATACACTTATTAACATCTAGCTAGTAAGCAAAAACAGAATTTGTAGTACAAGACAGTGAGACTCACTTGAAGTTGTAAGGAAGTAGTATATCTTCATTGCTATTGAGGCGCTTCAAGAACTTTAGCATGCATTTCTCTACATCTTGTCTACACTATTCCAATTTCCATGTGTATTCATTAACGGTATTTGGGTCAATGAACCCAATGCCATAGCGTCCAGCTTTTTTCATTTCATACATCTTCATCCTGCATAATACCACAGAAAAGAATATATAGTGAGGATATATAATTACAGGTAATTAATGATCAATCAATGAGCACTAGAGCTAGCTTGAGACTTACATTACAGAAAGAAATCACTTACAGACAATAGCAACTAACAATAGATTTGTCGAGTGCATCTTGATTGAATAACTGAAATAGTTCTGAATACTCAATGGCCAGAGCTTTCTTATGGAAGTAATGATCTTCCTCGACTTGCACCATGAGGGACTCTCGATTGGAAATCTTGATAATTTTCATGTACCAATCATGCAATTCATACATTCTCGTTGGGAGGTTCTTGACCTCCTCGGGCTCGACCAAAGGTTGGCCCCGGACATATTTCTGTTTTATTTCCTCCTCTCTAAGCGGAGGCATGTGCTCGATCTCGAGGAGTTGTCCAACAGTGATCTTGAGCATTTCAGCCTGCATTATATGCTCCTCGGTTATTACCACATCGCCCAGCTCGGGAACGTAAACGGTTTGCCCATAATAATATTGGGCGCGCGTACGCTCATGTGTTGTTGGCACAACAAGCGGGGGGGTCGATTGCGCCGCCTGTTCTCCCAGCTAGAGAACGGTTTTCCTGCATTTTTTGACAGCTACTTGTTGGCTCGAGCTCGAGCTCGCTTCTTTCTGTAGTCGTGCTCGATGTGCCTTCTTGATTTGGCGCTCATAGTCTGAGTCAACAGGCTTGGGAGCTGGTGGTCTAGCCATACGAATGAAGTGGTCAATCTTTTCCTCGGGCACTTTCTCCCTCGGCGGCATTGCCGGTTTCGGTCGAAATGAGCGTCCACTTCGGCCCGCACTATTGCATCGTTTTGCTCCTCGGTCATGTCGTAAGGCCTCTGAGGAAGAGGAGCGAGGCTGCCTGGACCATATTTATATCGCTTGTCTCCGCCTGTACTTTCTGTACTACCTCGACTCGTACCGCTACGCACCATAGCTGCGGCGTGTCTCTTTTGCGATTGCTTAGGCAGCGGAGATGGCTGACGTGGATTAGTTGGAGCAGGAGGAGTGGCCTGACGCTGTGCCGGACTTGAAGCAGGAGGTGTGGCCTGACATGGTGTCGGACTTGAAGCAGGAGGTGTGGCCTGACGTTGTGCCGGACTTGAAGGAGGAGGTGTGGCCTGACACGGTGTCAGACTTGAAACAGGAGGAGTGGCCTGACGCTGTGCCGGACTTGAAGCAGGAGTCTGCTCACGCGTTCGTGGACTTGGAGGAGCGGGAGTCTGCTGACACGGCGGCGGACTTCGAGGAGGAGTCGGCAGACGCGGTGTCGGTGGACTTCGAAAGATGATGCAATCCTTTTTCCATAGGATGAAACGATGTATGGCCTCTCCCAGTGTTTGCTCGTAGTCACCTCCAGGAATGTCAAGCTCTAGCCCCGAATATGGGCCCTCCACCTCATCAACCAAGACACGAGCATAGCCCTCTGGAATCGGGGCGCAATGGAAGGTTGCTTCGGGGGTAATTGTAAAAGCAACGGCGTTCGCCACCTTCATGGATATGTTCTTCATTTTGAAGTGTAGCTCACAGTTAGTGTTCTCTATGATGTCATCCACAGGGTATGTATCCAGCAGTGCGTCGCCCGGGGCGGAACAACCGCTGCTTCTCGGCATGGATGGGACAGTCCTATCCAATGCTGGATGATCATCTGCTTGCTGCTGCCGCTGCTGAGACCCCCTTTCCTGGCTAAGTGAGTCGATCTGCTGCTGCTGCTGGAATTTGAGTGCCAAGTCCGCGTGCCTTGCTTCTAGGCCTTGAAGGCGTTCCGCGTCCTGCTTCCGCTGCTCCTCCTCCAGCTTCCTCTTCTTCTCCTCCTCCATCTTCTTTCTTGCACGGGTCCTGTAGTCGTCGTTCCATTTCGAAAAGCCCTCATACCAGGGAATAACGCCCTTGCCTTGTGTTCTTCCCGGGTGTTCAGGATTTCCAAGGGCGCGCGTAAGCTCGTCATTCTCTCTGTTGGGCGTGAACACCCCTTTCGAGCATCTTCTATTGCGTCAAGTAACTTTTGTTCTGCTCCTTTTACACTTGCCTTCTTCGAAACCAGGCCTGTCTTCGGGTCCAACGCCCCCCATGCGCATAGAACCAAGTTCTGCACCTGGGGGCCAGCTCCTAGTAACCGGAGTGACCCCTGCATCCTCCATATCTTGCTCAGCTTATCCCACTTAGGCATTGCCACCGCGTAGCCACCTGGACCCAGCCTATGGAACTTCGTCTTTTTTGCGGCATTGGCCTTGTTTTTTCTCGACCGTTCCTTAGATAATTATGATTCCTTGAATTTCACGAAAGCGGGCCAGTGTTCTCTTTGCTTCTCCAGTGTTCCCTTGAATTCTGGAGTCTTCCTTTCTGCAGCAAGGTAGTTGGCCCATACAGTTTTCTTGTGGGTGTTGAATGCAATTGCCATCTTCCTAAGAGCAGCGTCCTTGACTTTCTGCACATCTGCATCAGTGAAATAATCTGGTAGGGTGAAATGTTCCATCAGAGATTCCCAAAGCTTTTGTTTTGCTCTGTCGTCGACCCAAGTAACATCTGGGCGTTTAGTTTTTGGCTCTTTCCATTCTTGAATGGAGATCGGGAGTTGGTCCTTCACAAGAACTCCGCACTGACGAACGAACTTGCTCGCAATGTTCTTAGGCGTGAGGGGTTCGCCACTAGCTTTGATGGAATCGATGTTGTACTTTACACCCTCCTTCAACTTTTTGCTCGGGCCGCGCTTTGTCCTGCTGTCTGTAGAAGCAGATTTGCTCGATCCGGAAGGGCTGAAAGAAGAAAGATCGATTCGTTAATATATCTTCAAATAAAAAAACATGTGATGATCAGTAGATGCCTGCTTATATAAATATACCTCGCCAGTAGTCTTTGTTATTTCAAGATCAACATTGTATTCGTCATCATAATCATTGTCTGCGTCATCATAATCATAATCATAGTTCATGACTTCATCAGCTCGGTCGTCGAGATCGAATATCTTATCATCACCCTCCCCGGTATTGTTCAGATATTGGGAGCCGTCATTTGCTTCATTCAGATCATCTGGCCTGCTAGGGCTGCGTATGATCTCGAACAGGGCCTCTTCTCCCTCTCTGCCGGTATTGTCCGCCATAGCTTTTATTTAACTAATACAGAAGAAATATAAAACAATTAAGTATTCAATTACAATGCATGGATGCAATCAATAAGGAAAAACTGAATCATATAGTACATAATATGCATCGTCTCGAATAATATATAATCTCGAATACATCGTCTCGAATAATATATCATAATCTCGAAATAACTGAATCGTCTCGAATAATATATAATCTCGAATACATCACTGGCTAGGTAGCTAATAAAGATCGAATACTATAGAAGAATCCAGGCCACTCGCGGTTCCTGGGGCGCGGGCGGTGGACACCCAAAGACAAGGAACCATCACAGGATCATATCTCCGGTCATCTGCCCAAAGAACCTGCCAGGTATTGGAGAACCTGACGTCCATAGCAGCCATGTAGCGATGGACGTGCTCGTCCTCCTTCCTGACACGACGATGCACCACCTCCGGCTGGGCCGGCTCCCTCTGGACCGAATGTGGCCCATGCGAACGCCACCAAAGGAGATCAGGATCAACGACGGGACCCGAGGCCGGGTTCCTCACCAAGCGGCGCGCCCCTCCAGGTAGCACCTCCCAGTGCCAGCCCGGCGGAGCCCAATCCCCGACATGGGTCAGCCCGGACGTCGTCGCGAACGGGTCGACGGCAAGGATGCGGGCCGGGCATCGTCGAGAACAAATACTATATGCCCGCAAAAAGTAACATTTTTAAATGATTGGATTGCGATAACTAAAATTCTATATGCAAATTCTAACAATTTGACATTAATCTAATTCATCTAACTAAAACTAATTCTAAAATTTCTAACATTTCTATATATATAACTAATATTTCTATAACTAAAAACAGAAAAATTGCTAACATTTCTATAAATATTTTTATAACATTAATACAGAAAAAAATAACATTTCTATATATAACTAACATTTCTATATAACTAACATTTCTATAACATTAATACAGAAAAAACTAAAAAACTAAAAACTAATAACGAATAACAGAAAAACTAAAAACTAAAAACAGAACAAAAATTGTGTATGTGTGTGTGTATGGTGTGTGTGTGTGTATGTGTGTGTATGTGTTGTGTGTGCAGGCGACGGCGACGGCGAGCCAAGGCGACGGCGCCGGCGGCGCGCGCGGCGGCTTCGATTGGAGGGAGAGGAGAGGGGGACAGAGCCTCACAGCGCGGGCGAGGTCAAGGCGACGGCGACGCGGGCCGGTGCGGGGACGGGACGCGGGCCGGTGCGGGGATGGGGACGGCCGGCGACGCGGACGACGCGACGAGGACGGGGGCGATGCGGAGTCGACGGGGACGGCACGACGGTGGCGGCGATGGCGCGGGACGGGGCGGCGGCGATGAAGCAGAGAGAAGTGGGAGGAAACTGACGAAATTTTCGTAAGTGTTTCTTATATAGGATGGTCCTTTAGTACCGGTTGGAGCCACCAACCGGTACTAAAGGTCGATTTTGGCCAGGCCAAGCGGCAGGAAGCGCCCACCTTTAGTACCGGGTGGTGGCTCCAACCGGTACTAAAGGCCCACCCTTTAGTACCGGTTGGTGCCACCACCCGGTACTAAAGGGTGTGCGCTGCCAGGCGAGGGGCGCAGAAGTTTAGTCCCACCTCGCTAGTTGAGGAGCGCCAGGAAGCCCCGACGCGGGCACTACATTGAGCTCCTCTCAATGGTAGGCCTTCTGGGCCTACCTCTCCTACTGTGCCTGTGGGCCTACTGGGCTTGCGGGCCTGCATCCTGGCCCAACTACAGGTTGGGTTTCTAGTCGTATGCAGGCCGCTCTGGCCCAGTAGGTGGGCTTTTTTATTTTCTTATTTTTTTTGCTTTATTTATTTTTGGTTTATTTATTTTTTAGTTGTTTTTTGCTGTATTTAGAGTTTCTTTGGGAATATTTTTGCTTTAGGTACAAAAAATTACAAACTTTCTGTTAGTGCCGGTAGTTTACAAATTTGAATAGTTTACATTTTGAATTATTTGAAATTTGTGTGAATCACTAGTTTGTGAATAACTTAACTTTGAAAATAGATTTTCAGTGATTCTTTTTTCTTATGTTTAATATTAGTGTGTTTTATCATTATATTCAATTTGGTAATGCTTAGGTTATTTAAAAAATGAAATCCCTTTGTAACGGATGAGTTTTCGTCAGAAATCCTGATATTTCGAAAGAGATTGTCCATTTTATACACGAAGTGCATCCAGTTTTTGCGGTAACCCTCTCTACTTTTTTGCACATGCTATGTGGGTGAAATTATGATACCATGCCAACTTTCAACCTTTTCTGAGTTCATTTGAAATGCTTTTCAATTTCAGGGTCATTAAGCTGAAAAAATCAGTAAATGCATGAAAGAATTTGTTTGCACATAAAATTTCTTCGCGTTTCAAATGCCAAAACACATAACTACCCTAAATATTATAGAGATTCCCTCCTGGGTGTCAAACACAGAAGAAAGTGATGATAGTGAAGCCAATCACATCCCAGATCTTTGGGTGTGAAACTTTTTCTTCGCGTCTGTCCCTTTGCGCCGTAGCCATGGAAAATCTTCATCATTTAACTGGATGCTCGGGTCAATATTCACTGTGAATGGAGCAATTTCATCAAACTTTTCATAATCTTCTGACATGTCTGTTGTCACGACCGGTTTTCCAATAAAAATATTTATTGAGAGACCGATCCCTTTTACGGACCAGTAGAGAAGAATTCCTTCTTACTGGTAGACAAAATCTTGATCACAGAAGAAAATACCAGGAGTACTGAATATAATACAAGGTTGAGCGGAGACTGCTCAACAATTTATTACAAACACGCCAATAAAGCATAAAGGCGGGTAGGGAGGCATAACTACTAACTCACGATAAAAGCGGTGGTGGAAATATCACAGCGGAGTGGGTGATATGACTCCTGACAACTAACAGCTCTTCGAGCGTCGGAGTGAGGCTCGAGGATACTTATTGCGGGTGGCGGAAGCGTATAGAATACAAGTGACCAATATCCAGGATCGCACGGGACTGACTGGGATTCCTCTAGGCGTCGGACTCACTATCAAACTCTTCATCCATGAGATCGCCTTCGTCAACATCTGGCCAAATCAACAAGCCAGGTGAGTACTATGAAAGTAGTCGCAAGACAGTTTGGACATAAGATATAACAAATGTAAACATGATGCATATGAACAGATTAATAAGCGCACTCGGACATAGAGATAACATTGTATGGGAAATAAAAGAGAAGTCGGGCGGTAGTCCTCCCGAAATCCCAAAATAATACTGATGGCCAAACGAGTGTCTGAATGACTCCTCGAGAGGAAACAAAAGAAATAACAATGCCGCAGTCGGGCGTCAAGGCGACGCCACATAAAGGGCTTATAACAGAATATAAATAACAGTGCATGCCACAGTCGGATGTCTGAGCGACATCACAGAAAGGGCTTATATCAAAATGTAAATAACACGAGTGCCACAGTCGGACGTCTGAGCGACATCACATAAAGGGCTTATATCAAAAGTAAATAACAAGAGTGCCACAGTCGGACGTCTGAGCGACATCACATAAAGGGCTTATATCAAAAGTAAATAACAAGAGTGCCACAGTCGCACGTCTGAGCGACATCACATAAAGGCTTACATCATAACTCAATAATTCAGTAGTTCAAGAATATGCATCATTACAAGTACGGGATAAATAAAAGGTTAGTCCATCCACAGGAATAACAATTAAACTGGGTTTACCACTCAAGCTTGTCCACCGGGGATTTACCACGAGGATTGACATAGATATGGATATACTGGCCATGGTCCTTGACCATAGACACGATGACTCGGAAGGATTTGACTCTGCAGAGTTTGTACTTTAACCACAGCCAACGGATTTCAGTAGTCACGGGGACTAGTTCCGTTTACGGTGTTTTAGAAGAAACACATCTAACCAGTACACACCCATTCAACATTCCGAAGCCAGGAATCACCCTCGGCAACGTTCAAGAAAAACCTTGAGACGGGGAGGCTACAACCTCGCGTAGCATGGGATCAAATTTATATACGGGCGCTCTAAAGGGTGCCCCCCTCTCGGTCCCAACCGGAAACACCCATGCCCCCTGACCGGATGACTGGCTTTAATCCAGGGCCATGGAACCCTCATCCCGGCCCCTCTATTTGGTGTGTACATGGAAAGAGGTTAACAACTTACTAAACCGTATTCTTGGCAGAAAACATGTGGCAGCACGGAAGGGGGAAGAACGATAACGTGACTCCGTCCACGTTAACGTCGGGATTTATCGGATGACGTAAGGCTGGCATGCTACAATAGTACCCCTTACTGCCCTTCATGTCACCACATGACTAGGCCATCTCTCATCAGAGATCACAGTCACTTCGGAACACACGGGTAGTTGCCTTACATGCAACGAGATTCTCACCGATGCTCATATGCCATGCACAGCCATTCAAGCAAAACATGCAAAACACCTATCATATCAAAGGTTCAAACATGCTTGCCGGGTTCAGAGAATTCGGAGTCTAGCTCGGCAAAGTTCGCGGCTCCGTCACCTCTTCCGGAACCTACGGTATAGCGAAAACGTATACTAACGTGAAAATCGATGCGTGCATAAAATTTGTCCCAAAGTTTTTCAAACAAATACTATAAAAAACTAGACAAAAATATAAGACTGTCAGAAAAAGAATCACTCAAAAATCATCTTTTATTAAAAAGTTATAAGGGTTTTAGTCCAGGGACTAATCTGTGATGAAACAGAAAAGAACCAGGGACTTAACTGAGAAAACAGAAAATGGTTCGGAAAGAAACGCGCCAGCCCAAAGGGAAAACGTATTCTGCCCGAAGGCGCCAACTGAAAACGGTTCGCGGGTGAGAGAAGAGAGGCTGACAGGGGGGGTCCACATGTCAGGTTTGAAAACCTCGCCGGCGCCCAAAGACTGCGGTGGTCGCCGGCGTCGAACCACGGCGAGGCAGGGAGATCGGAGTGTACCGAGAGGTTCAGCGTGTCCTTCCGCGTCGGTGGGTGGTGGACTCGACCGACGGAGAGCACCACGTCGACGGCGACACTTTCTCCGGCGGACGGCGGCTCGGGCGATGGTGGAGAACTCCGGTGGGTGCTGCAAACTCCGAATTGAAGCACAGGTCAGGAGAGTGGATGCATAAGGAAGCTACTGGCAAGAGTTGAGGGGTGGAGGTGCACGCACGGGAGCGAATCGAGCTGGATCCCGTGGCGGGTCGCGGCGGCCGGAGTTGGGGAAGAAGGCTCCCTCGGGGCTCTTCCAGTGGCTTGGCGTGGTCTTGGTGGGGTGCAGAGGTGGTGTGGGTTCGAGTTCGAGCCCGGGGCCTCTATTTATAGGCGATCCGAGGGGGTGGCCGTGAACGGGAAATCTCCGGCGAGCTATTACGGCGAGACAGTGGATGGGCAGTGGGTTTAGGAGGCTAGGCACCATCAGTGAGAGTTACTGGTCCCGTCCCATTGGTAAACTTGGTCGGGCTTGGCGTAACGGCGCCGGTCTTCGACGGGGCGGCCGTACGGGCACGGCGGCGGCAGAGAGCGCGCTCCGCGACCAGCGGTTCACGATGAGGGTGGCAGCGCGCACGGGGGAGTGGATGGCCACGCGGCGGCCTCGGGTGGCTTGGGCGGCACTGGGCGGCGCCGTCTACGCTGCGCCCCCTCTCTGGCGGTCGCAAAGCCGCTGCTGCCGTCGCTCACGGGGTGGCGCACCTCCTCCTGCTCATCGCCGACGCCCGCAACCTTCCAGGCATTCGTGCGGCACAGGGACAAGAGGGAGGGGACGGGGAGCAAGGCGCCACAGCGACACTGGCGAGATTGACAACGAACACTGAAGAAAACGACAGTAGTTTCAGACACTGTATCTCTGAATTAACTGAACATGACATTGACAGTGCTCTGCAGGTGTTCGACGAAATGATTTGGCATGAAGAATTTTTTTTCTGGAGCTGGGACATGGTGAGGTGACCTCTCAATCCACCCAGAGGCTGCCTGAATTTTCTCAGATTTTTAGGAGAAGAAATTAAATGAATTTCATCAAATTTGGCAAATCTGGTCCAAACTTGCAGCAGGTGTAGTTTGAAATATTTGAACTGAAGACCAGTGGATCTTCATGGATCCTGGTTGAGGGCTCAAAGGACTAGCTAGGGAAATTGGTTTGGAGGCAAAATTCAAAGCAGAAAGGGTAGCTCCTTTGTAAACCTCCAAGGATCAAGATAGTAGGCAGAAATTGTTTTTGATGAGAATTAAAAGGAAAAGAAATTATGGGAAGGTTCAAACTGCTGGATTTGAAGAGTAGCTTGACACAAAGATGGGGAAAGGCTCATGGGAGTGGATTTCCACTTATGTCATGGCAAGAGGGATTTTTGAAAAGGGGAGAAGATCATCCCAAATGTCATAGGGCTATTTAAAAGGTTTTTCAAAAGAGATTTTCCCAAGTGAAAAGCATTTGGTTTAGAGTCCAAATAAAAAGGAAAACCTCCAAGACCAAGAGCCAAGTCTTGGGTGAATCCAAAACAAAACACTTGCCATAAAAGAAAATATTTTGAGAGGGAGAAATCCTTTTAGAAGAAAATTTTAAATACCCTCCGCAAATCAAATAAAATATTTTGATAAAACCAATAAAAAAATTTGGGTGTCACAACACCTACCCCCTTAGGAAAAATCTCGTCCTCGAGATTACTGCTGATCCTCAAATAGATATGGATACTCTGCCTGGAGAAAATCTTCCCTTTCCCATGTAGCTTCATCCTCGGTGTGGTTGCTCCACTGAACCTTGAAGAATTTGGTTGTTTTCTGACGGGTCCTCCGTTCAGACTCTTCCAATATCTTTGCTGGCCGTTCTCTGTAGGTGAGGTTTGGTTGCACATCAATGCTCTCATGGGATACATGCTTTTCCGGGTTGTTCACACATTTCCTCAATTGTGAGACGTGGAACACATCATGGATGTCTGACAGTTCCTTGGGTAGGTCTAGTTTGTAGGCCACTGTGCCTCTTCGTGCAGTCACACAGAATGGTCCAATAAATCTCGGGGCTAGCTTCCCCTTAATTTTGAACCGTTGCAGGCCCCTCATAGGAGACACTCGTAGGTATACGAAATCACCGGGTTCAAAGCTGACCTCACGATGTTTCTGATCGTAATAGCTTTTCTGTCGGCTTTGGGCTGTCTTGAGTCTGTCCCTGATCTGTTTAACTTTCTCCTCGGCCTCCTTGAGCATGTCTGGGCCGAAGATACGACTGTCACCTGTTTCTGACCAATTCATTGGGGTACGACACCTCCATCCGTACAAGGCTTCGAAGGGTGTCATTTGTAAGCTGGCTTGGTAACTGTTGTTGTAAGCAAACTCGGCATACGGCAAACTTTCTTCCCAACTAGATCCATAGGTGAGCACACAGACTGTCAGCATGTCCTCTAGGATTTGGTTCACGTGTTCCGTTTGTCCATCAGTCTGAGGGTGGTACGCTGTACTGAAAGCTAGTTGCGTGCCCAGAGCTTGTTGCAGGTGATCCCAAAATTTGGAGACAAATTGGGTGCCTCGGCCGGATATTATAGTCTTTGGGACTCCATGCAGACAGACTATACGGGAGAGATAAAGCTTGGCAAGTCTTTGAGTGGAGTAGGTCGTCTTCACGGGAATGAAATGTGCTACCTTGGTTAGCCTATCTGTGATGACCCATATGGCGTCATTTCCGCGTTGTGATCGAGGTAGTCCGACGATGAAGTCCATTCCAATTTCATCCCATTTCCACTCCGGTATCCTGTTTGGCTGGAGTAGCCCTGCTGGCTTTTGATGCTCGGCTTTGATGTGCTGACATGAATCGCAACAAGCAATAAATGCGGCTATATCCCTTTTCATACCGTGCCACCAAAATCTTTCCTGAATGTCTTTGTACATTTTGGTTCCTCCAGGGTGGATCGAGTACGGAGCGGTGTGGCTCTCGGTTAGGATTTGTTGCTTGAGTTCCTCAATGTTAGGTACGCAAAGTCTGTCCCCGTACCATAATATTCCTTCACTGTCTGTGACGAACTCTGAAGCCTTGCCAAGGCTCATTTTCCTCTTTATCCCTTCGATGCTGGGGTGCCCTTGCTGAGCCTTCTTAATTTGTTCCACTAGGGTGGGATGTATCTCCAGATTCGATACGGTGCCCTCAGAGACTAACACCATGTTGAGTCTAACGAACTCCTGCTGAAACTCAGGCCTCAAGTTCTGCGGACTGTCGTTGTCCGGGCTGGGGTTCCGACTAAGGGCATCAGCCACTACATTTGCCTTCCCTGGATGGTAGTGAATGCCGACATCATAGTCCTTGACCAATTCCAACCAGCGTCGTTGGCGTAAATTTAGTTCCGGTTGTGTGAAAATATATTTAAGGCTCTTATGGTCCGTATATATTTCACAACGATTTCCCAACAGAAAGTGACTATATTCCTTGAGTGCATGGATGACTGCTGCTAGCTCCAAGTCATGGGTAGGACAATTTTCCTCATGCTTCCGTAGTTGCCTGGAGGCATACGCGACAACTTTGCCATCATGCATCAGCACGCATCCGAGGCCCTTCCGGGACGCGTCACAATATACTTCAAAACTCTTGTGTATGTCTGGCACAGTCAAAACTGGTGCTGTTGTTAGTTTCTTCTTGAGTTCTTGGAAGCTTTTCTCGGATGCTTCCGTCCATACAAATTTCTTGTCTTTCTTGAGCAATTGTGTCATTAGTTTTGCCACAGTGGAGAATCCTTCAATAAATCTTCTGTAATATCCGGCCATTCCAAGGAAACTCCGCACATCTGTCACGTTGGCTGGTGGCTTCCAGTCAAGTATGGCTTTGACTTTTTCTGGGTCTACGGCCACGCCTTCTTGGGTTAATATATGGCCTAGGAAACCAACTTGCCTTAGCCAAAATTCACACTTGCTAAATTTGGCGTACAACTGATGTTTCCTTAATTCTCCCAAAACAATTCTGAGATGCTCAGTATGCTCTTCTGGTGTTCTTGAATATACCAGAATGTCGTCAATGAATACCACAACAAATTTGTCCATGAACTTCATAAACACTTTGTTCATGAGGTGGACGAAATATGCGGGGGCGTTCGTTAATCCAAATGGCATCACTGTGAACTCATACAATCCATATCTGGAAGTGAATGTTGTCTGAGGGATATCTTCTGTCCGTACTCTTAGTTGATGATATCCCGATCTTAAATCAATCTTTGAGAACACTTTGGCTTGTGCAAGCTGGTCAAACAAATCATTTATCCGTGGCATCGGATATTTGTTTTTGATAGTGACCATATGGAGAGCTCGATAGTCTATACATAGTCTCAGTGTCCCATCCTTTTTCTTGGCGAATAATACTGGTGAACCCCAAGGTGAGGAGCTGGCTCTAATAAAACCTTTGTCCAGCAATTCCTTTATCTGCTTCTTCAATTCAACCAATTCCGAGGGTGCCATTCTATAAGGTTTCTTATAGATGGGAGCGGTGCCAGGTGCTAGTTCGATGCTGAATTCTATCTCTCGGTCTGGTGGCATGCCTGGTAGTTCTTCAGGAAATACGTCAGGAAACTCGCACACCACTGGAACTTTTCTCAGTTCTGAAATGTCCACTTTGTTCAATTTTGGTTGCCGTGATCGTGGTCTTTCTTGAGCTGTAACCTTTATTGTCTTGCCGTGTTGGTGCGTGAGAATCACGATCCGATTGAAACAGTCAATAAATCCTTTGTTGGTGGTTAACCAGTCCATCCCTAAAATGACATCCAGTCCTTTATTTTCCAACACGATAAGATTAGCTTGAAACTGTAGTCCTTCGAACTCAATGATCACTCCTTGGCAGTAACTCTGAGCGATCTGCTTATTTCCGGGGGACTTGATGATCATAGATTTTTCCAAGGGAAGTATCGGAAAACCATGTTGCAAAACAAAATTCTTCGAAACGAACGAATGGGAAGCTCCGGAATCAAACAAAACCGTGGCAGGTACTGTGTTGACAGGGAACGTACTGAGCACGATGTCTGGGGCATTCTGCGCTCCTTCCCTGGTCACATGGTTTAGGTGACCCTTCCTGTGATTGTTGCTGGGATTGAAATTGTTGCGCTTGGGGGCTGGATTATTCCCACCATTGTTCGGCTTGGGGGCCGAGTTCCTTGGTTTTGGGCACTGTTTAGCATAGTGCCCTTCTTCACCACAAGCATAGCATGTGACCCCTGGACGGTACGTGAAGTCCTTGTCCCTTGAATGAAACTGCCTGGTTGGCCTTAGATCAGTAGTCGTGGATTTTCTTGCTTCATTCCTCGGAACCTTAGTCTTGCTTCGATTGTTGCAAGCAAGGGTCGTCTTGTCCCTTTTCCGCTTACGGATATCTTCCAGACTACGGCGCTCATTCTCCAAGGTAATGGCCTTGTCAACCAGAGTTTTGAAATCTGGGAAAGTGTGTACAACCAGTTGGCATCTTAGTGCCGGTGCCAGGCCGTCCAAGAATTTTTCCATCCTCTTGTTCTCAGTCATATGCTCATCGTAGGCATAACGAGATAGCTGGGTAAACTGACCGTTGTATTCTGTCACTGACATGCCTCTCTGCTTGAGGTCATCAAACTTTCTTTTCTTGATTTTTATGATGCTCCTGGGGATGTGTGCCCCACGAAAGCCTTCCTTGAACTCCTCCCAGGTGATGTTGTGTTCACTGGGATGCATGTGTAGGAAGTTTTCCCACCATGCTGCAGCTGCTCCAGTAAGGTAGTGGGGTGCATAAAGCACCTTCTCATGATCTGAACACTGAGCAATAATCAGCTTCTTTTCGATGTCACAAAGCCAATCATCGGCTTCAAGTGGCCTATCGGTGTGAGCAAACGTTGGAGCGCGAGTCTTCTGTAATTCAGACAACTTGGAGTGTGGTTGGTACGGCTCACGGTGGTTTCCCATATTGATGACGTGATTCATCATCTCTTGGTGTTGTTGCTGGCTTTGTTCGAAAAGGCGGCGTACTTGAGATAAGGCCGCTTCGCTGTCCTGTTGACTAGACTGTCCCTGAGTGAAGTTGTTGCTGGTCTGTGTTCCATAAACTTCTTCTGGTTGATTGGGCATGGAACGAGTCCACGGACGAGACATTTTCCACTCTGGGGTATTATTTAGCAAAACTCATGAGAAAAGCTGTGTGGCACAAGGGAAATCTTGCAAAGGCAAAAATTTAAAAGACCCCAAGATTTTTTTTCAAGAAAACATAAACGATTTCGCACGGAGAAGAACTGCTTAGCACATATCTTACACGCGAAACGCAAACATACGATACAGCACTCAGGATGCGCGTACACAATCCTGACATGTTATTAGACTAGCACACCCCTCTGGAATGCAGCGAACACAACTACTACAAACTAACGTACAGATAAAACATATCATAGATGCAGACACAACGCACGGCTACTCGGCGCACTCAGTCGGAGATGGTGACGATGTCCTTCCTCTTGCCGAGGGTAAGACCCAGCGGTGCAGGGGACTCAACCTCCACCTCCTCCCTAGTAGGCTCCAGACGCGTAGCACTGCGCTGAGGTGATGGCGCGGGAGCGACAGGCGGCAGTGCGGGTGTGGCAGGCAGTGCAGCTCTGACTGGAGTAGGAGCGATGACTCGGTCGAACTCCTCAGTGGTAGGCAGACGGCGAGCAGTGGCCAAAATGGCCGGTGCATAAGATGCTGAGGACGAGACGAAAGTCAGAGGCGGTGCCATGTGGAGAAGCTCCTCCCTGCTGGCAGGACCGCCCCGAACTAAGTCCATGCGGGCAGCCACGAGATCGTCCACGAGGTTGTCGAAAGACTCCTCCAGAGCCTTGAGATACTCCACAACCATCTCGATGGCTTCATCTCGCTCTCCCCTATGGCAGGCGAATGCATAGTGACAAGTATATGGCACATGGCATGGGAGGTAGCGGTAGCGACGAGTCTTCATCATAGGAAGAATGTCCCGAAGGCGAGCTATCGCCTCACGGGCAGCCATCTGCATGGCATGCCTCTCCGTAGGCATGGCCCTTCCCACAAAACGGAATGGCGAGACGCAGAACGTCCTCCCTTGAATTGCACCACGGCCTGGTGCATAGACACGTCGTCGCTGAGCTTGTGCTGGTAAAGCGTGAACTCCGGATAAGTCGCTAGCCCGATCGCGAGCTTGGTGATGGAGACGAGGAGTTTGACAAACCCCTCGGGCACGTTAGTGAACACCCGAGTCTCGCAGTTGCTGCCAGCCATCTACAAAAGTAGGCAAAAATTCTGAGTAGTCGTGTCATAAATTTATGATGACCAACAGAAAATAGCTACATTTGCAAAATGCTGAAAAAGCAGAAAAGACGCTAATAACCGATTAGCGATCGCACCTAGTGGCTTCCTACAGTCAGCCTGGCTCTGATACCAAGCTTGTCACGACCGGTTTTCCAATAAAAATATTTGTTGAGAGACCGATCCCTTTTACGGACCAGTAGAGAAGAATTCCTTCTTACTGGTAGACAAAATCTTGATCACAGAAGAAAATACCAGGAGTACTGAATATAATACAAGGTCGAGCGGAGACTGCTCAACAATTTATTACAAACACGCCAATAAAGCATAAAGGCGGGTAGGGAGGCATAACTACTAACTCACGATAAAAGCAGTGGTGGAAATATCACAGCGGAGTGGGTGATATGACTCCTGACAACTAACAGCTCTTCGAGCGTCGGAGTGAGGCTCGAGGATACTTATTGCGGGTGGCGGAAGCGTATAGAATACAAGTGACCAATATCCAGGATCGCACGGGACTGACTGGGAATCCTCTAGGCGTCGGACTCACTATCAAACTCTTCATCCATGAGATCGCCTTTGTCAACATCTGGCCAAATCAACAAGCCAGGTGAGTACTATGAAAGTACTCGCAAGACAGTTCGGACATAAGATATAACAAATGTAAACATGATGCATATGAACAGATTAACAAGCGCACTCAGACATAGAGATAACATTGTATGGGAAATAAAAGAGAAGTCGGGCGGTAGTCCTCCCGAAATCCCAAAATAATACTGATGGCCAAACGAGTGTCTGAATGACTTCTCGAGAGGAAACAAAAGAAATAACAATGCCGCAGTCGGGCGACAAGGCGACGCCACATAAAGGGCTTATAACAGAATATAAATAATAGTGCATGCCACAGTCGGATGTCTGAGCGACATCACAGAAAGGGCTTATATCAAAATGTAAATAACAAGAGTGCCACAGTCGGACGTCTGAGCGATATCACATAAAGGGCTTATATCAAAAGTAAATAACAAGAGTGCCACAGTCGGACGTTTGAGCGACATCACATAAAGGGCTTATATCAAAAGTAAATAACAAGAGTGCCATAGTC
This sequence comes from Triticum aestivum, assembly GCF_018294505.1. NCBI lineage: Eukaryota > Viridiplantae > Streptophyta > Magnoliopsida > Poales > Poaceae > Triticum > Triticum aestivum. The sequence goes on from NC_057811.1 coordinate 413,479,439, forward strand.
GGACGTCTGAGCGACATCACATAAAGGGCTTACATCATAACTCAATAATTCAGTAGTTCAAGAATATGCATCATTACAAGTACGGGATAAATAAAAGGTTAGTCCATCCACAGGAATAACAATTAAACTGGGTTTACCACTCAAGCTTGTTCACCGGGGATTTACCACGAGGATTGACATAGATATGGATATACTGGCCATGGTCCTTGACCATAGACACGATGACTCGGAAGGATTTGACTCTGCAGAGTTTGTACTTTAACCACAGCCAACGGATTTCAGTAGTCACGGGGACTAGTTCCGTTTACGGTGTTTTAGAAGAAACACATCTAACCAGTACACACCCATTCAACATCCCGAAGCCAGGAATCACCCTCGGCAACGTTCAAGAAAAACCTTGAGCCGGGGAGGCTACAACCTCGCGTAGCATGGGATCAAATTTATATACGCGCGCTCTAAGGGGTGCCCCCCTCTCGGTCCCAACCGGAAACACCCATGCCCCCTGACCGGATGACTGGCTTTAATCCAGGGCCATGGAACCCTCATCCCGGCCCCTCTATTTGGTGTGTACATGGAAAGAGGTTAACAACTTACTAAACCGTATTCTTGGCAGAAAACATGTGGCAGCACGGAAGGGGGAAGAACGATAACGTGACTCCGTCCACGTTAACGTCGGGATTTATCGGATGACGTAAGGCTGGCATGCTACAACAGTACCCCTTACTGCCCTTCATGTCACCACATGACTAGGCCATCTCTCATCAGAGATCACAGTCACTTCGGAACACACGGGTAGTTGCCTTACATGCAACGAGATTCTCACCGATGCTCATATGCCATGCACAACCATTCAAGCAAAACATGCAAAACACCTATCATATCAAAGGTTCAAACATGCTTGCCTGGTTCGGAGAAGTCGGAGTCTAGCTCAGCAAAGTTCGCGGCTCCGTCACCTCTTCCGGAACCTACGGTATAGCGGAAACGTATACTAACGTGAAAATCGACGTGTGCATAAAATTTGTCCCAAAAGTTTTCAAATAAATACTATAAAAAACTAGACAAAAATATAAGACTGTCAGAAAAAGAATCACTCAAAAATCACCTTTTATTAAAAAGTTATAAGGGTTTTAGTCCAGGGACTAATCTGTGATGAAACAGAAAAGAACATGGGACTTAACTGAGAAAACAGAAAACGGTTCGGAAAGAAACGAGCCAGCCCAAAGGGAAAACGTATTCTGCCCGAAGGCGCCAACTGAAAACGGTTCGCGGGTGAGAGAAGAGAGGCTGACAGGGGGCTGCACATGTCAGGTTTGAAAACCTCGCCGGCGCCCGAAGACTGCGGTGGTCGCCGGTGTCGAACCACGGCGAGGCAGGGAGATCGGAGTGTACCAAGAGGTTCAGCGTGTCCTTCCGCGACGGTGGGAGGTGGACTCGACTGACGGAGAGCACCACGTCGACGGCGACACTTTCTCCGGCGGATGGCGGCTCGGGTGATGGTGGAGAACTCCGGTGGGTGCTGCAAACTCCGGATTGAAGTGTGGGTCAGGAGAGTGGATGCATAAGGAAGCTACTGGCAAGAGTTGAGGGGTGGAGGTGCACGCACGGGAGCGAATCGAGCTGGATCCCGTGGCGGGTCGCGGCGGCCGGAGTTGGGGAAGAAGGCTCCCTCGGGGCTCTTCCAGTGGCTTGGCGTGGTCTTGGTGGGGTGCAGAGGTGGTGTGGGTTCGAGTTCGAGCTCGGGGCCTCTATTTATAGGCGATCCGAGGGGGTGGCCGTGAACGGGAAATCTTCGGTGAGCGATTACGGCGAGACAGTGGATGGGCAGTGGGTTTAGGAGGCTAGGCACCATCAGTGAGAGTTACTGGTCCCGTCCCACTGCTAAACTTGGTCGGGCTTGGCGTAACGGCGCCGGTCTTCGACGGGGCGGCCGTACGGGCACGGCGGCGGCAGAGAGCGCGCTCCGCACCCAGCGGTTCACGACAAGGGTGGCAGCGCGCACGGGGGAGTGGATGGCCACGCGGCGGCCTCGGGTGGCTTGGGCGCGCTGGGCGGCGCCGTCTACGCTGCGCCCCCTCTCTGGCGGCCGCAAAGCCGCCGCTGCCGTCGCTCACGGGGTGGCGCACCTCCTCCTGCTCGTCGCCGACGTCAGCAACCTTCTAGGCGTTCATGCGGCGCAGGGACAAGAGGGAGGGGACGGGGAGCAAGGCGCCATAGCGACACTGGCGAGATTGACAACGAACACTGAAGAAAACGACAGTAGTTTCAGACACTGTATCTCTGAATTAACTGAACATGACGTTGACAGTGCTCTGCAGGTGTTCGACGAAATGATTTGGCATGAAGAAATTTTTTTCTGGAGCTGGGACTTGGTGAGGTGACCTCTCAATGCACCCAGAGGCTGCCTGAATTTTCTCAGATTTTTAGGAGAAGAAATTAAATGAATTTCATCAAATTTGGCAAATCTGGTCCAAACTTGCAGCAGGTGTAGTTTGAAATATTTGAACTGAAGACCAGTGGATCTTCATGGATCCTGGTTGAGGGCTCAAAGGACTAGCTAGGGAAATTGGTTTGGAGGCAAAATTCAAAGCAGAAAGGGTAGCTCCTTTGTAAACCTCCAAGGATCAAGATAGTAGGCAGAAATTGTTTTTGATGAGAATTAAAAGGAAAAGAAATTATGGGAAGGTTCAAACTGCTGGATTTGAAGAGTAGCTTGACACAAAGATGGGGAAAGGCTCATGGGAGTGGATTTCCACTTATGTCATGGCAAGAGGGATTTTTGAAAAGGGGAGAAGATCATCCCAAATGTCATAGGGCTATTTAAAAGGTTTTTCAAAAGAGATTTTCCCAAGTGAAAAGCATTTGGTTTAGAGTCCAAATAAAAAGGCAAACCTCCAAGACCAAGAACCAAGTCTTGGGTGAATCCAAAACAAAACACTTGCCATAAAAGAAAATATTTTGAGAGGGAGAAATCCTTTTAGAAGAAAAATTTAAATACCCTCCTCAAATCAAATAAAAGATTTTGATAAAACCAATAAAAAAATTTGGGTGTCGCATCTGTCTTGTCATCCACTCCCACGACGTTTCTCTTCCCAGAAAGAACTGTGTGGCGCTTTGGCTCATCGTATGATGCATTCGCTTCCTTATCTTTTCTTTTTCTCGGCTTGAGAGACATATCCTTCACATAGAAAACCTGTGCCACATCATTAGTTAGGACGAATGGTTCGTCTGCATACGCAAGATTGTTGAGATCCACTGTTGTCATTCCATACTGCGGGTCTTCCGTTACCCCATATCGTGTCATATTGACTCATTTGCACCGAAACAAAGGGACCTTCAAATCACGTCCATAGTCAAGTTCCCATATCTCCTCTATGTAACCATAATATGTTTCCTTTTCCGTCTTGGTTGTTGCATCAAAGCGGACACCACTGTTTTGGTTGGTGCTCTTCTTATCTTGGGCGATCGTGTAAAATGTATTACCATTTATCTTGTACCCTTTGAAAGTCATTATATTCAAAGATGGTAACTGGGACAGCGAGTACAGGTCATCTTCAATAGAGGCGTCATGCATGGTACGTGTCTGCAACCAGCCGGCGAAACTCCTGGTTTGTTCACGTGTAATCCAGTCATCAGACCGCTCCGGGTGTTTGGAGCGTAGAAAATTCTTATGTTTGTCCATATACGGAGCCACCAAGGCGGAATTCTGTATAACTGTGCAGTGTGCTTCAGTGAGAGAATGTCCGTCCATACATTTTTTTATTCCCTCCTAGCGTGCCTTTTCCATCCAGTCTGCCCTTATGCCGCGATTCAGGAACACCAATCGGCTTAAGGTCAGGAAAAAAGTCAATGCAAAACTCAATGACCTCCTCATTTTCATGGCCCTTGGAGATGCTTCCTTCTGGCCTAGCACGGTTATGAACATATTTCTTTAAGACTCCCATGAACCTCTCAAAGGGGAACATATTGTGTAGAAATACAGGACCCAAGACGCTAATCTCTTCGCATAGGTGAACTAGGACGTGCGTCATGATGTTGAAGAAGGATGGTGGGAACACCAACTCGAAACTGACAAGACATTGCACCAAATCATTCTCTAACCTTGGTATGATTTCTGGATCGATTACCTTCTGAGAGATTGCATTGAGGAATGCACATAGCTTCACAATGGCTAATCGAACGTTATCTGGTAGAAGCCCCCTCAATGCAACCGGAAGCAGTTGCGTCATAATCACGTGGCAGTCATGAGACTTTAGGTTCTGGAACTTTTTCTCTGCCATGTTTATTATTCCCTTTATATTCGACGAGAAGCCAGACGGTACCTTAATACTGAGCAGGCATTCAAAGAAGATTTCCTTCTCTTCTTTGGTAAGAGCGTAGCTGGCATGACCCTGATGTATGCCGTCTTTTCCATGCATACGTTGCTGGTCCTCCCGTGCCTCGGGTATATCTTTTGTCTTCCCATACACGCCCAAGAAGCCAAGCAGGGTCACGCAAAGATTCTTCGTCACGTGCATCACGTCGATTGCAGAGCGGACCTCTAGATCTTTCCAATAGGGCAGGTCCCAAAATATAGATTTCTTCTTCCACATGGGTGCGTGTCCATCAGCGTCATTTGGAACAGGTTGTCCGCCAGGACCCTTTCCAAAGACTACCTTCAAATCCTTGACCATATCATGTACATCAGCACCAGTACGGTGGCGAGGCTTCGTCCGGTGATCCGCCTCACCTTTGAAATGATGGCCTTTCTTTCTTACGGGATGCCTGCTCGGAAGAAATCGACGATGTCCCAGGTACACATTCTTCCTACAATTGTCCAAATATATACCTTCGGTATCATCCAAACAGTGCGTGCATGCGCGGTATCCCTTGTTTGTCTGTCCTGAAAGGTTACTGAGAGCAGGCCAATCATTGATGGTCACGAACAGCAAGGCCTTTAGGTCAAATTCTTCCCCCATGTGCTCATCCGACGCACGTACACCTGTTCCATTCCACAGCTGTAAGAGTTCTTCAACTAATGACCTTAGGTACACATCAATGTCGTTGCCGGGTTGCTTAGGGCCTTGGATGAGCACTGGCATCATAATGAACTTCCGCTTCATGCACAACCAAGGAGGAAGGTTATACAAACATAGAGTCACAGGCCAGGTGCTATGGTTGCTGCTCTGCTCCCCAAAAGGATTAATGCCATCTGCGCTTAGACCAAACCATACGTTCCTTGCGTCATCTGCAAACTCCTTCCCGTACTTTCTCTCAATTTTTCTCCACTGCGACCCGTCAGCGGGTACTCTCAACTTTCCGTCTTTCTTATGGTCTTCTCTGTGCCATTGCATCTCCTTGGCATGCTCTTTGTTTTGGAACAAACGTTTCAACCGTGGTATTATAGGAGCATACCACATCACCTTGGCAGGAATCTTCTTCCTGGGGCGCTCGCCCTCGACATCACCAGGGTCATCGCGCCTGATCTTATAGCGCAATGCACCGCATACCGGGCAAGCGTTCAAATCCTCATACTCACCGCGGTAGAGGATGCAGTCATTAGGGCATGCATGTATCTTCTGCACCTCTAACCCTAGAGGGCAGACATCCTTCTTTGCTTCGTACGTACTCTCGGGCAATTCGTTGTCCTTTGGAAGCATATTCTTTATCATTACCAGCAACTTTCCAAATCCCTTGTCAGATACACCATTCTCTGCCTTCCATTGCAGCAATTCCAGTGTGGTGCCCAACTTTTTCTTGTCAGCTTCGCAATTCGGGTACAACAATTTCTTGTGATCCTCTAACATGCGCTGCAACTTCTTCTTCTCCAAATCACTTGCGTAGTTTCTCTTTGCATCGGCAATGGCCTGACCTAGATCCTCAGCGGGCTCATCTGATGCCTCTTCTTCAGCTTCTTCCCGCATTGCCGGCTCAGCTTCTTCCCCCATTGTTGTATCATCGTATTCAGGGAACCCATGGCCAGGATAGTTGTCGTCGTCCTCTTCTTCATTGTCTTCCATCATAGCCCCTCTTTCTCCATGCTTGGTCCAAACATTATAGCGGGGCATGAAACCGGACTTAAACAGGTGGACATGAATGGTTCTTGACGTAGAGTAATTGTGATCATTCTTACAGACTAAACATGGACAAGGCATAAAACCATCCGCCCGCTTGTTTGCCTCAGCCGCAAGCAGAAAAGTTTGCACGCCATTAATGAACTCGGGAGAGCATCGGTCATCGTACATCCATTGTCGGCTCATCTTCATTACACAACACCGAATAGAACAAATTAATACAAGTTCATACATAAAGTTCATACAAGACTTAAATGCAACAAACAAATAACTCTCTAACTAAAGAATTTAAATGCAACAACAAATGCAATCAAGATCGCAACTAAGGTAACAATTGATCCAACAGCATAATGATACCAAGCCTCACTATCAATGGCATATTTTCTAATCTTTCTAATCTTCAAGAACATTTTCTCCATCTTGATCTTGTGATCATCGACGACATCGGCAACATGCAACTCCAATTCCATCTTCTCCCCCTCAATTCTTTTCAATTTTTCTTTCAAATACTCGTTTTCTCTTTCAACTAAATTTAACCTCTCGACAATAGGGTCGGTTGGAATTTCCGGTTCACAAACCTCCTGGACAAAAATATCTATGTCAACTTGATGGGCATAATTTGTCATAAACAAGAAATGCAACAACTAGTTTTAAAAGAGAATATACCACATCCGAATCATAACAAGGACAAGGGCCGACGGGGACGGATATCAAAACCATGGCACTATGTATAACAAACAACGTACGGGTAAGATAATTATACGAGTAACTATATATCCAAATCAGACAAACATCAATTTGGTAATGTAAAACATTCATGAACAAGAGGCTCACCACAAGGTGGTGCCGGCGACGGAACGGTGCGGGCGATCGACTGTGGTTACGACGGATATTTAGAAGGCACTAAGTAAACCACACCTACATATGCAAACTAAGTGTTAGTTTTGACGACAAATTGCATATAAATCAAATACTAGCACATATATTTTCTACCAAATTACTAAACTCATAAATTAATCACTATAATAAGCATTGCAAGAGCTAATCTAGCAATGAGAGATGAAAGGACAAAGTTGCTAACCTTTGTGATCATTTGAATGGATGGGGGCCTTCCAATCTTGACAAATTTTGGGCAAAATGTGTGATGAGCTCGAGAGGAAGAGGGGAAGAACAGAGAGGAGAGGGGAAAGGGGAAGAACAAAGCGAGCTCGGGTGGACGAAGGGCTTATGTAGGACGACCTTTAGCACCGGTTTGTGCCATGAACCGGTACTAAAGGTGCTGGAGGGGCCCCGGACTGACAACATCCTGCCACCACTCACTTTAGTACCGGTCCATGGCACGAACCGGTGCTAAAGGTCGGCTACGAACCGGTACTAATGAAAGCGGCTGGCTAGCCGTTGGAACCGGCACCAATGCACACATTAGTGCCGGCTCAAAAGCAAACCGGCACTAATGTGATTGACATTTGACCCTTTTTCTACTAGTGTCAGCTCGTCCTCCAGCTCTCGGCAGCGGCCGCGGGCGGCCTCGGTGTCCTTCACTGCCGCATCGCGATCAGTCGTGGCTTTGGCGGCGCTCTGCTTCTCCTTCTCGAAGGACGCCATGGCCTGGCTCAGCATCACTCGGACCACAGAGTCAGAATGAAGCCAGCCGGAGGCCAGTTCCAGGCGCCCGGCTACCAGGCGCGGGTCCGCGCCCAGAAGATTTTCCCGCAGCTGTGCCATCTCTAAAAGAATGCGCTCCAGGGCGGTGGAGGAAGCAGAAGAGCCTGGGAGTAGTGGCGCGGCAGAAGGAGGAATCGATGTCGTCACCAGAGCCTGGGAGATCAAGGGCTCTTGAGCCCTTAGGACCTCATCAGCCGGGCCAGGCGCTAGCACTTCCGAAGCTAGCGGGGCCACGGGGGCTGACTCCTCTAGACGTTGCTCCCCTTGGCCTCGCGAGGGCGACCGGGCTGGGGAGGTGCGAGTGCTGCCACCTCCTTTCTCCGACGAGGGGGGCACGGCCGCCGTGTCCTCCTTCCGTTTCTTCGCCGAAGGCACCGCCCTGGCCAACCAAGGGCGAAGGTCAGGAAGCAGCAAGTATAAGCAGAAGCAAGATGAAGCTCGAAACACTTACTGATCCACCGTGGCGTAGTCCACCCTTCGCTTGGGAAGCTTGAAGCCTGAAAGCCTCGAAGCCTGAGGTGTGGGCGAACGGACCCCGGGAGCAGAAGACGACGCAGCAGAAGGGCCGGAGGCAGCTCCGGCCGGCGTCAAGGCAGAGGCAACATCCCGAGGAATCAGCGACAACCTGCTCCTTGTCGGGACGACGGGCAGTTCTCCCCCCTCCAGGCGGGCATCGACCTCGGCGTCGTCAGGAAGGGCGCGGAGAATTTCAGCTTTGCTCAAGGGAGAGTTTCCCCCCATCTCATCGGGGGGCGCCTCCGAGTCCTCCTCCTCTTCTTTCCCCCCGCGGGACTCGTCAGAAGATAGATCCACTGGCTTCGGCACCGCGGGGGCTCCGGAGAGCACAGGCGGCACCAGCCCGCGTGCGTCAAAGGTTGTCCTGGAGGCCACGAGCGGTTCCCAGTCCTTGCGATGGAACAAGGGAGTGAAGGCGCTCGGTGGGTACTCCTGGTTGTCCCCAACCAGGAGGCACAGGACAGCAGCCAATTCGTCGTCAGGCAGGGCCCCCGGCCTCAGGCGGGTCTTGTCTTCTTCATCTCCAAGCTTCCACAAGGGGCGCGCGCGTGCCTGGAGCGAGGCGACGCGCAACATCAGGAATTCCCTCAGGAGCATGGCCCCTATGACCTTCGCCGCCTTCGCGTTACCCGGCTTCAGGTCGGTCTGCATCTGCGCCAACACCAACGATGCCCGCTCATCGGTGAGCTCTACGCGGGGCCACCACTTGTTAAACTGGGGCGCCTCCGTTGGAAATGCCAAGCGCGGGTGGACGCACTTGGCGTCCATCATGACCCATTTGGCCTGGATGTTGTCAGCTCTCTTCCCGGTGTTCGAGATTGAGTTGGCTTTGCAGGATGCGATGAAATTGGCACACCCGGAAACGTGGCCGTCGCTGACGCGGAGGAAGAAGAGGTGGCGCAGGAGCGCCACAGACGGCCTCACGCCCAGATAAGCCTCGCAATAGTAGGCGAAGATGGATAGGAGGAGAATAGAGTTGGGATGGAGGTGCAATGCCTGCAGCCCGTAGTGGTCAAGAACCTCATAAAAGAAATCAGAGAAGGGGGGAACCAACCCGGCGGCGATGCTGCTCGAGAAGAAGGGGAAGAAGGTGCTCCCCTCAGGCTCTGGCACGTCGGAGGCAAGCCGGAGCTCCGTCTTCCCCCATTCATTGCTCTCCCCCGCCGTCAGCAGGCGCGCGGAGGCGAGGCTCTTCTCTGTGACGTTGGGTGCTTCAAGAGCTGGCTCGTACCAAGCCGGCGCCGAGGAGGACTTGACCTTGCGCAGCGCCATGGGTCGCGGACGCGGAGCAAGATTGGAGAAAATCTGGAGGTATCGGTAGCGAGGAGCGAGAAAGGGGATCTGAGGCAAGGCGAAGAGGAATAGTGAAGGTGAGCGCTGTCTGCGCCAGCCTTTTGTCAGGTCGGGCAGTTGCCGAGGCAGCGTGGTGAAGCGGAGACGCCCACGTCCAATCAACCGACAGGCGTCGACCAAGGCCGCAGGCTTTTGGGGCCCACGACGCTCTGCGCTTGACCTTTGGCTTCGCCTCGAAGCCAAGCCCGAGCGCGCCTTGGGCCCGGGGGCTACTGTCGGCGTTCTGGGAATGGGGGTCCCCAGACTTGCCTGCGTGCGAGCCACGACGTGGCTGTGCTGCAGGCCTGTACGGCTCATCTTCATAAGTAGGCCTGGCAAGCCTCGTGAGGCGGACGACGCAAGACCTCCTCAGGAGCGGCCTCACCAGGCTGCCTCGCGAGGAGCGGGGACATCAAGGCAGGGCAAACCTTGTGAAGCCCTCGTGACGTGAGCCATGACGACCAGGACCAGGCGGGCGCCAGGCGGGCACCAGTGCGCGCAGCGTCCTTGTTTCCTCTTTGGTGCTAAGGGGGCAACGCAGGCGCGGAGTACCGAGGCATCAGGCAAAGGTTTCCATATCGGTGCAACGAGACCAAGACCGGCAGGACGGAGGTCACCATGGAGCCCAAGACGGCGTCATCACCAGAGCCTTTCGCAGGCGAAGACCGCTTTTGTCAGGATAAGTTGTACTAGCTGTCCCCTTTCAAATTGGCCACCGTTGTTGGCTCCCTTCCCGCTCAATATTTGGGGAGAGGACCAGGGCCTATATAAGTAGAACTAGTCACCACAGTAGAGGCATCTAGCCTTGAGCCAATCCTTAGCCACACATCAAGCACAAGAACACCTCAACCTCAGGAGGCTGTTCTTCCCCTTGTACTGTTCATCATCAGCCCAAGAGGCAATCCACCACCACCACACTTGAGTAGGGTATTACACCACGACGGTGGCCCGAACCAGTATAAATCTCGTGTCTTTGCGTTGTGAGTTCATCAAGTTCGTTCGCGAGATCTTAGCGAGCTAGGGCGTAGATCGGTCGGGAGGAAATCTTCGCGTGCACCCCAGTGTTCAAACCTTAAGGGTTTTGCCGGAACCCATGATCCGAAATTTGGCGCGCAAGGTAGGGGTGCGCTGGAGCTTCCTTCCCGCCGTCTCGCATCCATTTGCTCTGTCGTCTCCATGGCCGACGCTCGCCGCGCTCGTGCAGAGCGCCGGGCTGCCCTAGCCACTCGCGTCACTTAGATGGCTCCCGTCGGTGGGCCACCCCATCGTTCTCACCTCGAGATGTGGTGCAAACTTCGCTGGTGCATCCAAACCCTACGATATGATATGCTCTATCACATATAAACCTCCTTATATTTTCCTCAAAACCACCACCATACCTACCTATCATGGCATTTCCATAGCCATTTTGAGATATATTGCCATACAACTTCCAGCGTTCCGTTATTATATATGACACACATCATCATTGTCATCACTGTTCAAAAATTCATCCGATTAATAAGTTAAGGGACCAGTCAATCGCTACTCGTAGGATGGCCGAATCGAACAACACCTATAAACCGCGTTATCTTGCCAGGCCGGTTAACTTGCCCGTGAGACCGATTAATAGGTTGCCAAGCCGATTAATCGCTTCTGGCCCATTAATTTATGGACAAATAAAGCCCAATTTTTTGGCTTGTAACCCCTCCCATCCACCTCTCGCTCCACAGTAGCTAGGGTTAAACCAAATCGTAACATATTTTGTTATATTACAGAGCTGAGAGCCTGAGAGCATCAGAGTATGGTATAATACATAAAAAATTAGATATATGTTGGCAGGCTCTTATTAAATCTACTGATTAATGGTCGGCCGATTAATCCAGTTAATATGCCGATTCACTGATTAATCGTTACCCCCTAGCCGACCGAGGAGCTACCTGTTACCAATTTCCTTAACAATGATTGTCATATTGCTTTACATGATCATATAGCTAACAAAGTATTTGTGGCAATACCACCATTCATCATTTTTTATACATTGCACATCCTGGTACACTGCCAGAGGCTCTCATATAGAGTCATATTTTTGTTCTAGTATCGAGTTGTAATTTTGAGTTGTAAGTAAATAGAAGTGTGATGATCATCATATTCCTTATTAGAGCATCATCCCAAGTGAGGGAAAAAAGAGAGGCCAAAAAGAGCCCACCAAAAAATGATGAAAATGAGAGAAAAAGAGAGAAGGGGCAGTGTTACTATCTTTTTCCACACTTGTGCTTCAAAGTAGCGCCATGTTTTTCATATAGAAAGTCTCCTATGTAGTCACTTTCATATAACTAGTGGGAACTTTTCATTATATAACTTGGCTTGTATATTCTGATGATGGGCTTCCTCAAATGCCCGAGCTCTTATAGAGCAAGCAAGCTGGATGCACACCCACTTAGTTATCATATTTGAGCTTTCATACACTTATAGATCTTAATGCATCCGTTGGATGGCAATCCCTACTCCTTGCATTGAGATCAGTTGACGGGCATCTCCATAGCCCGTTGATTAGCCTCGTCGATGTGTTACTTTCTCCTTTTTTGTCTTCTCCATATCAATCTCTGCCACCGTACTCTATTCCACCCATAGTGCTATATCCGCGGCTTGCGCTCATGTATTGCGTGAGGGTTGAAAGAGCTGAAGCACATTGAAAAGTATGAACCAATTTCTTGGCTGACGCCGGGCTAGTGCATGATTTATACTTTGTGTTAAGAAGATGGAGCATGACAAGGCTATATGATTTTGTAGGGATAGTGTTCTTTAGCATTGATATTTTGAAAGACATGATTGTTTATTGGTATGCCTGAGTATTGATGTCTTTATGTCAAATTATAGACTATTGCTTTGAATCATTTGGATCTAAATATTCATACCATAAAAGAAAGATTACATGATGAACATGTTAGGTAGCATTCCACATCAATTTTTTTGTTTTTATCATTTACCTACTCGAGGACGAGCAGGAATTAAGCTTGGGGATGCTTGATACGTCTCCAACGTATCTATAATTTTTTATTATTCCATGCTATATATTATCAATCTTGGATGTTTTATATGCAATTATATATCATTTTTTGGGACTAACCTATTAACCTAGTGCCCAGTGCCAGTTGCTGTTTTTTTGCTTGTTTTTGGCTTTTCAGAAAATCAGTACCAGACGGAGTCCAAACGCTACAAAACTTTTTGAAGATTTTTTCTAAACCAGTAGGGACCCTAGAAGGTTCGGAAGAAGACCTAATGAGCCATGAGGGAGCGACAAGCTCAGTAGGTGTGTCCCCCAGGCTTGTGGGCCCCTCGTGGTACCTGTTGACCTAATTCCACCTCTATAAATTCCCAAATATTCCCAATACATCAGAGAGCCACCCGTAATACTTTTTCTGCCACCGCAAGTTTCTGTTCTTCCAAGATCCCATCTGGAGACCTTCTCTGGTACTATGTTGGAGGGGGAATCGATCATGGAGGGCCGCTACATCAACCTTGTTGCCCTTCCGATGATGTGTGGGTAGTTTACCACAGACCTACGAGTCCATAGCTAGTAGCTAGATGGCTTCTGTAAGATCATGGATGTCACCTAGAGGGGGTGAATAGGCGCTTTAAAATAATTACGGTTTAAGCTTGAACAAATGCGGAATAAACCTAGTGGTTAATTTGTCAAGCACAAAACCTACAACACTAGTCTCACCTATGTGCACCAACAACTTATGCTAAGCAAGATAAACAACTAAGTGATAGCAAGATATATAACATGAAACACTATGGGTATCACAAAGTAAAGTGCATAAGTAAAGGGCTCAGGTAAGAGATAATCGAGGCACGCGGAGACGACGATGTATCCCGAAGTTGACACCCTTGCGGATACTAATCTCGTTTGGAGCGGTGTGGAGGCACAATGCTCCCCAAGCCACCAGGGCCATCGTAATCTACTCACGCCCTCGCACAATGCAAGATGTCGTGATTCGACTAAGGGACCCTTGAGGGCGGTCACCGAACCCGTACAAATGCCAACCCTTGGGGGCGGTCACCGAACCCGTACACTTTGGCAACCCTTGGGGGCGGTCACCGGTACCCGTCAAATTGCTCGGGGTGATCTCCGCAACCTAATTGGAGACCTCGATGCTTGCCCGGAGCTTTACACCACAATGATTGAGCTCCGACAACACTAACCGTCTAGGGCACCAAGGCACCCAAGAGGAACAAGCTCTAGGGTGCCCAAACACCCAAGAGTAACAAGCTTCTCAACTTCACTTCCACGTATCACCGCGGAGAACTCAAACCGATGCACCAAATGCAATGGCAAGGGCACATGGAGTGCCCAAGTCCCTCACTCCCAAAACCCACCAAAGCAACAAAAGCTATGGAGGAAAATGAGAGAAATACAAGAAGGAGAACACCAAGAACTCCAAGATCTAGATCCAAGGGGTTCCCCTCACAAAGAGGAGAAAGTGATTGGTGGAAATGTGGATCTAGATCTCCTCTCCCCCCCCCCCAAAACTAGCAAGAATCCATGGAGGGAATGAGAGATAGCAAGCTCAAAGAAGGTGAACAATGGGGGAAGAACACGAGCTTAAGAGATAAGGTTCAATGGGGAAGAAGGCCCCCTTTTATAGGTGGGAAAAACCCAACCGTTATGTGCCGTGCCCGCACACAAGCGGTACTACCGCTCAGGGGAGCGATACTACCGCCCGGGTTGCAGCTTAGGGCACTAAGGAGGAAGAGCAGGACAGAAGCAGAGCCGCACCAGCAGTACTACCGCTTATAGGCAGTAGTGCTGCACACCCACTGCCGTTCTACAACCGCTGGGAGCACGCAGGGTCCTGGAGGGGAGCGGAACTGGAGCGATAGTGCATGGGAGGTACTACCGCTTACAAGTGGTACTACCGCACATACTACCATTCCACTGCTGCGCAACCCGATACAAAAAATCGCATCACCAGAAGCAGCGATACTACGCGCGACACAGGGCCGCAGTACTGCGGCTTGAGGCCTTTGATACGTCTCCAACGTATCTATAATTTATGAAGTATTCATGCTATTATATTATCCATCTTGGATGTTTTATATGCATTTATATGCTATTTTATATGATTTTTGGGACTAACCTATTAACCTAGAGCCCAGTGCCAGTTTCTGTTTTTTCCTTGTTTTTGAGTATCGCAGAAAAGGAATACCAAACGGAGTCCAATTGACGTGCCAATTTTTGATGTTTTTTATGGACCAAAAGAAGCCCCCAGAGTAAAAGAGTTGGGTCACAAGAGTCCTGAGCTGTCCACGAGGGTGGGGGGTGCGCCCTACCCCCCTGGGCTTGGGCCCCTATCTCGTGGATGACTCGGAGACCCCCCTGACGTGAAACCGACGCCAAAAATTCCTATAAATACAAAACCCCCCAGAAAATAACCTAGATCAGAAGTTCCGCCACCGCAAGCCTCTGTAGCCACGAGAAATCAATCTAGGCCCTCTCTCTCACCCTGCCGGAGGGCGCCATCATCATCGGAGGCCATGGAGGAGGATCCCAGAGGGGCCATCATCGCCATGAAGGCCAAGGACAAGTGGGAGAACCTCTCCCCATCTAGGGGGAGGCCATGGAGGAGGAAGCACAAGGGGGAGAACCTCTCCTCCTCTCTCTCGGTGGCGCCGGAGTGCCATCGGGAGGGGAATCATCGCCGCGGTGATCGTCTTCATCATCATCACCATCATCATCTCTTTTACGCGGTCCATCTCCCGCACCCCGCTGTAATCCCTACTTGAACATGGTGCTTTATGCCACATATTATGATCCAATGATGTGTTTCCATCCTATGATGTTTTGAGTAGATATCTTTTGTCTTTGGGTTGATTGATGATCGAGATGGGTACAAGTTGTATGTTTTATTTTGGTGCTGTCCTATTGTGCCCTCCGTGTCGCGCAAGCGTGAGGGATTCTTGCTGTAGGATGTTGCAATACGTTCATGATTCACTTATAGTGGGTTGCTTGAGTGACAGAAGCATAAACCCGAATAAGGGGGTTGTGGCGTATGGGATAAAGGGGACTTGGTGCTTTAATGCTATGGTTGGGTTTTACATTAATGATCTTTAGTAGTTGAGGATGCTTTCTAGAGTTCCAATCATAAGTGCATATGATCCAAGAAGAGAAAGTATGTTAGCTTATGCCTCTCCCTCATATGAAATTGCAATGACGTCCACCGGTCTTGTTAGCAATTGCCTTGGACAATTCCGCGCACCGATCCATCATTATTGCACACTCGCTATTTATAATATTTAGTAATATATTCCAACTTTATGATAACAGCACCTACTTTTATGTTTTAGCTCTCCGATATCGTACAAAGTTATCCTCTTCATACCCACAATGTAGTTTTATTTCTCGTTTCTAGTTGGAAGCAAACGTTCGGTGTACGTAGAGTCGTATCAGTGGAAGATAGGACTTGAGAGAATATTGATCTTACCTTTAGCTCCTTGAGGGTTCAACACTCCATACTTAACACTTCCACCTTTGGGAATTGCTACGATGATTCCCTGCACTTGGGGATTATCAAGCTCTTTTCTGGCGCCGTTGTCGGGGAACAATAGCGTGGGGTTGATATTTTTGTGTATGCTTGTTTGATTTCTTCACTAAGTAGTTTTTGTTTTCCCTTTTTAGTTTTGCTTAGTTATGGGTGAAACATAAAAAAATTAAAAAGAATGAAAATACAAAAAAATTACTTGCCTCTCCTGCCTAAAAAGTTTTTCAATAAGAGAAGTGATTGGAAGGTTATGGATTGGAGAAGTGAGGGTCGACCTTGAACACTTGTGTTCATGCTCATGGAAACAATGTAAAAAATTCATGGAAGTTTCTATGAAAATAATTATCCCCTTGTATATATCCATTGTATTATAAAAATAATGTGCCAAGCTTTGGTTTTAGGATGATTAGATTGCTTGTTTATTTTGTGCAGTACAAAAACAAAAACTTTGGCTGTAGCGCGTGAATTTACATTTTTTACTGGAAAGTAAAATGGGTATGAAACATTTTGCACATTACTTCTGTACAATTTTTTTAAATCGTCAGATTTGTTTTAGAATTTTTGGAGTTACAGAAGTATACTAAACTTCCAGATTACTACAGACTGTCCTGTTTTTGACAGATTCTGTTTTCTATGTGTTTTTCGCTTATTTTGATGAATCTATGGGTAGTATCGGGGGGTATGAACCATGGTGAAGTTGGAATATAGTAGATATAGTTCTAATATGAAATTGGAATAAGTTTGCAACAGTACCTAAAGGTAGTGATTTGCTTTATTATACTAATGGATCTCACAAAGTTTTTCTTAAAGCTTTGTGTGGATGAAGTGTTCGAAGATCGAGGAGCTATCAATATGAGAAGAATAAAGAGAGGCAAGAGTTCAAGCTTGGGGCTGCCCAAGGCACCCCAAGTAAATATTCCAAGGATACTCAAGCATCTAAGCTTGGGGATGCCCCGGTTGGCACCCCATCTTTCTTCTTCAACAATTATCGGTATACCTCGGTTTTTGTTTTGTTCACATGATTTGTGTCCTTTGTGTTTTTATTTTTCTTTAAGAAACATGCTAGTATGAGATAGCCCTTCATTGATTTATATAATACTTCATGTGCTTCACTTATATCTTTTAAGAATGATCTTATAGAATTGCTCTTTGCGATTCACTTAAATCTTTTGAGTATGGTTTTATAGAATGCTTCATGTGCTTCACTTATATATTTTGAGATTGGATATTGGTTAGTCTATATTAATTGTAGAATGCTCCATGAAGTTCACTTATATCTTTTGGAGTATGAATAATACTATCATCTAAAGCGGGTTTGGAAGAGTGTCAACTTTAGGAATTAGTGATCCCACTATTCCAAATGAGAAGAATTTTGCTTATGTGGAGAGTAGAAAAATTTCTATGCTTGTAGATAATGAAAATAATGCTTTATGTGATGGTTATATTGTTTAATTCATTCATGATGCTACTGAAAATTATTATGAGGGAGGAATATATGCTTGTAGGAGTTGCAATAATATCAAGTTTCCTTTCTATGTGCTTAAAGTTTTGAAGTTATACTTGTTTCGCCTTCCTATGCTAGTCGATTCATGTTCCTATAAATTATGTTCTCACAAAATTCCTAGGCATAGGAAGTGGGTTAGATTCAAATGTGCTAGTCATATTCTTCATGATGCTCTCTTTATGTTTCAATTCTTATCTTTTATGAGAGCATCATTGAAATTAGCATGCCTAGCTAAAAGGCATTAAAGAAAAGCACTTGTTGGGAGACAACCCAATATTTACCCTTACTGTTTTTGTGTGTTTACATGATTAAGCTACTGTAGTAATCATGTTTTATAGCTTTTGTTTCAATAAAGTGCCAAGTAAGTGTTGGGGAACGTGATAGAAAACGAAAATTTTCGGTATAGCGAGCACGCCCAGGACCACTATGGAGACTGCATATAAGGTTTGATCTGTTCCGTACCGACTCGAAGCGCAGCGAAAGAAGAGTCGGTGGAGATCATTGGTGCAGATCCCCGCAGCTAGGATTTACAACCTCCCAACCGCGAGGATGTACTCCCTCGCCGGACAGCCCTTCGGGAGGCGGTCGGACAGTCCCCCGGACGATGTCGCGGACAGCCCTTCGGGAGGACCCTCGAAACGGCCCCTCGGGCAAAATAACAAAACTACGACCTCTCTACGGGGTTGCACATATACGGTGTCAGCTATCCGGTAGGGCTTCGCCGTCCAGAACTAGTTCCTGCCGGAACCCAGACAGCCTTATGGCTCTACGAAACTCTTATCGTGGGAGGGAGAGAAGAAGCCAGATAATGCATGGCATGTGTATGAGAGCAAGGGATGACGATATAGCAGCCCTCACCCCCTCTATTTATAGGAAAACCAAGGGGTAGTGTGCCTCCACAAATTACCAAAAAACCCCATGCGTTAGGTCACATATGAGGGTTTTATGGGCAAAATGGGATGCCATGTGGAGCTCACCATGCTTGGACGGCCACCCCCTTGGGGGGGCCCTATGAGGGGCTTCCTTGGACCCCAAGCCCTTCTAGAAGCCTTTTTGCAAAGCCCTAAAAGGTGGCTTTCCAAAAAAAATCCATAAAGTGATTTTCACTATTCACGATGACTTTTTTTAGCGTCCGTTCTAACTAAAAATATTTATGTGGGCTTAGAACATTTCCAGTACCCACTAAAATAATTTTCAACGCATTCCGAAACAATTCCGGTTTAGTGATTTTCATCTGCAAAACGCATATGAAGTGGCTCCGGCAGCTCCGGAACATTTCCTAATTTTATCCCAGAAAATTCCAAAAAGGTTCCAGAATGATTCTGGCACCGTCCAAGAATTATCACGCATGTGCCGAAAACATTTTGACTTAATGGTATAATCCGAAACAGCTTTTTCGGTTTCACCGATACTCATCCAGTGACCTCTCTCTGCGGAACTTTTCCGCTGTCCGAAACCTTTCCGGTGTCCGAAACTTTTTTGGTGATTTCCTCTCAGACTCCCTGTCTAGTATTCAGTAGATAGATGACCCTTAAGCGTGTGACCCTATAGGTTCGGTGAAGTATAGACATGACCTGGAACCTCTTCCGATCAATGATGAACATCGGACCCGTGGACACCCATATTGACCCCTATACCCACATGAATGAATATTTGAGTGAACCTCCAGTTGCCGTGAGCTATTCCTGTTGCTTCGCGATATGTCACAAACACCCGAGGTGAGATATATTGCATTCCTGTGGATCAACAATTTGTCCACCATGCAAGTTTCCTCGTTACCGGTTTTGTTCTCTTTTCTCGTTTCTGTGTTCCGGCATCCCAGTGATCAAATCACAATGTGTCTGGCCAGACGATGATGGATACCGTTACACCGAGAGGTCCTGAGTATATCTCTCCATCGTCGGAGGAGCAAATCCCAATCTTGAGCTATGTCGTTACTTGCCATACTTTTCCGTGAACCCGTAAGCCGCCGTAATAGCCACCCAGTTACGGATGATGTTTAACAAACCCCAAAGTTCACGAAGCAAGTATGAAGGAACTCGATACTCTCATGGTCTAAGGAATTATGCAAACATTAACTTCTATGTGTTATTAACCATTAACTTGTGACGAATGTATCTCATAGCGTAACATCAAATTGGGTCGATTCAACACAATTGTTCTACTAATAATTGTGCCCTCAAAATTTGCCGGCATAGACATGCCCATGATCAGGAAAACAGGATCATCATGCAATACTTGAGCCAGTCATAGAGGCTTGACTACGAATACATTTTACCGTTTATTATCCCACACGTGCACATGAGTTTCTCTCCAAGCCTCGTTTTATTTGCAGACTCGAGAATCATTGCAGTTATGGCATGGAACATAAACCTTCATTACAAACCAGGAGATACAAAATAAATGATATTATTGCCTCTAGGGCATATCTCCTACAGTAAGACCTTTGGGAAGACTTGGGTGAAAGTTAATGTGATCTTGCTGTAAAAAAACAGAAACTTTGCGCTCACGAGAATAGATGCCATTTTTTACTGGAGAGTGCTTTTAGGTTGATTCTTTTTGCAGTTGATTAATAGACAAATTCCTCACGTCCACCAATTTATTTCATAATTTTTGGAGTATAAGAAGTATGGTTTCTGTTCAGATCATTACAGACTGTTCTGTTTCTGACAGATCCTGTTTTCATCGCATAGTTTGCTTGTTTTCCAGTTTCTATGGCTTATATTTCTCAATATAAATTGTAGAAATGATATAGTACAGTAGGCATTGTGTGAGAAAAATTATGAACCTTGTATTTGACAGTACCAAAGTGAATGGTTTACTCTTTATCATACTAACCTATCTCACGAAGTTCCGTTAAGTTTTGTGTGATTAAAGTTTTCAAGCTTTGGGTGAGATATCGATATGAGGAGAATAAGGAGTGGAAAGACCCTAAGCTTGGGGATGCACAAGGCACCCCAAGGTAATATTCAAGGAAGACTCAAGTGCCTAAGCTTGGGGATGCCCCGGAAGGCATCCCCTCTTTCGTCTTCAAAACTGTCGTTATACCTTACTCGGAGCTATATTTTTATTCGTCACATGATATGTGTTTTGCTTCGAGCGTATTTTCAATTTTACTTGATGTTTGAATAAAATGATTGGATCTCAAATCTTGAATGAAAAAGAATCCTCCCATGGCTAGTTAATTATTTGACTACTCAGTGTACTTCACTTATATCTTTTTGGAGTAGTTTGTCATTTACTCATGTGCTTCACGTATATCCTATGGGTAAATGGTTGAATGAATTGAATATCATAAATCTGAATTTATATATGTTTCATATGCTTATACCATGGGGTGTAATGACTTCACACAGAATAAGTATAGGTAGTAAACTTATTGAAAGTTAGCAAACACAGAATTGGTCACTTGAACAATTCATGAAAGAATATTAAAGGAAGAGATATTTCACATATAAATACACTATCTTGGACATCTTTTGTAATTGTGAGCACTCATTAAAATATGACATGCTAAAAGGTTGATGTTGGACAAGGAAGACAACTTAATGGGTTATGTTTTCCTATATCCGAAACATTATATTTTCTTGGATCATCCAACATGTTGAGCTTGCCTTTCCCTCTCATGCTAGCCAAATTCTTTGCACCAAGTAGAAATACTACTTGTAATTCCAAAAAACCCTTAAACCAGTTTTGCCATGAGAGTCCACCATACCTACCTATGGATTGAGTAAGATCCTTCAAGTAAGTTGTCATCGGTGCATGCAATAAAAATTGCTCTCTAAATATGTATGATCTATTAGTGCGAAGAAAATAAGCTTTTATACGAACTTGTGATAGGGAAGAAATAAAAGCGACGGACTGCACAATAAAGGTCTTTATCACAAGCGGCAATATAAAGTGACGTTCTTTTGCATTAATATTTTGTGCATCCAACCATAAAAGCGCATGACAACCTCTGCTTCCCTCCGCGAAGGGCCTATCTTTTACTTTTATCTTCTACCCTTATACAAGAGTCATGGTGATCATCACCTTTCCTTTTTACACTTTTTCCTTTGGCAAGTACTTTGTGTTGGAGAGATCCAGATATATATATATATCCACTTGGATGTAGGTTTTCATAAATTATTATTGTTGACATTACCCTTGAGGTAAAAGGTTGGCAGGCGAAACTATAAGCCCCGATCTTTCTCTGTGTCTGATTAAAACTTTGACCCTATAAATATCACGTGAGTGTTAGCAATTGTGAAAGATTAAATGATAGTTGAGTATGTGGGATTTGCTAAATCAAAGCTCTTTATAGACCCTTCCTAAAAATAAGATGAATTGCAATTGTTTGATGACTGAGAATATAGTTTGTTAGTTTTCAAGAAAGTTTATGGTCTATGCTTTAACATGTGAATAGCTTGTTACTTGATCATGAGAAGTTTTATGAGATGAGCTACTGTTATGACATATAATGATGCTACAAAAGCTGATTGAAATTATCATTGATCAAACTTGTGCACGTGCTAGCATTCACACTTCATAAATTATTTCTTTTATCATTTACCTACTCGAGGACAAGCAGGAATTAAGCTTGGGGATGCTGATACGTCTCCAATGTATCTATAATTTATGAAGTATTCATGCTATTATATTATCCATCTTGGATGTTTTATATGCATTTATATGCTACTCCCTCCGTCCCATAATATAAGAGCGTTTTGAAACTAGTGTTGTGTCAAAAACGCTCTTATATTATGGGACGGAGGGAGTATTTTATATGATTTTTGGGACTAACCTATTAACCTAGAGCCCAGTGCCAGTTTTTGTTTTTCCTTGTTTTGGAGTATCGCAGAAAAGGAATACCAAACGGAGTCCAATTGACGTGCCAATTGTTGATGTTTTTTATGGACCAAAATAAGCCCCCGGAGTAAAAGAGTTGGGCCAGAAGAGTCCCGGCTGTCCACGAGGGTGGGGGGTGCGCCCTACCCCCCTGGGCATGGGCCCCTATCTTGTGGACGACTCGTAGACCCCCCTGACGTGAAACCGACGCCAAAAATTCCTATAACTATAGAAACCCCTAGAAAATAACCTAGATCAGAAGTTCCGCTGCCGCAAGCCTCTGTAGCCACGAGAAATCAATCTAGGCCCTCTCTGGCACCCTGCCGGAGGGGGCCATCATCATCGGAGGCCATGGAGGAGGGCCCCTGAGGGGCCATTATCGCCATGAAGGCCAAGGACAAGAGGGAGAACCTCTCCCCATCTAGGGGGAGGCCATGGAGGAGGAAGCACAAGGGGGAGAACCTCTCCTCCTCTCTCTCGGTGGCGCTGGAGTGCCATCGGGAGTGGAATCATCGCCGCGGTGATCGTCTTCATCAACATCACCATCATCATCACCATCCTCATCTCTTTTACGCGGTCCACTCTCCCGCACCCCGCTGTAATCCCTACTTGAACATGGTGCTTTATCCCACATATTATGATCCAATGATGTGTTGCCATCCTATGATGTTTTGAGTAGATATCTTTTGTCTTTGGGTTGATTGATGATCTAGATGGGTACGAGTTGTATGTTTTATTTTGGTGCTGTCCTATTGTGCCCTCCGTGTCGTGCAAGCGTGAGGGATTCCCGCTGTAGGGTGTTGCAATACGTTCATGATTCGCTTATAGTGGGTAGCTTGAGTGACAAAAGCATAAACCCGAGTAAGGGGGTTGTGGCGTATGGGATAAAGGGGACTTGATGCTTTAATGCTATGGTTGGGTTTTACCTTAATGATCTTTAGTAGTTGCGGATGCTTGCTAGAGTTCCAGTCATAAGTGCATATGATCCAAGAAGAGAAAGTATGTTAGCTTATGCCTCTCCCTCATATGAAATTGCAATGACGACCACCGGTCTTTTTAGCAATTGCCTAGGACAATTCCGCACACCGATCCATCATTATTCGACACTCGGTATTTATAATATTTAGTAATATATTCTAACTTTATGATAACAACACCTACTTTTATGTTTTAGCTCTCTGATATCATACAAAGTTATCCTCTTCATACCCACAACGTAGTTTTATTTCTCGTTTCTAGTTGGAAGCAAATGTTCGGTGTACGTAGAGTCGTATCAGTGGCAGATAGGACTTGAGAGATTATTGATCTTACCTTTAGCTCCTTGTGGGTTCGACACTCCATACTTATCACTTCCACCTTTGGGAATTGCTACGATGATTCCCTGCACTTGGGGATTATCAGCCTTCAGGAACACAATAGAGAAAGCAGAGGGTACAGTAAAGCCTAAACTGCCACAACTTCTGCAAATGAGCTCTGAATTGAGCAAACGCAGTCCTGTTGGATAGATGACGACGAGTAAGAAGAGGCATTAGAAAAATGCAAAGGTATAGAGATGTGAAACCTCTATGAATGAAGAACCGCAAAAACCCCAACATCGAAAACATCATAGAAGATGCATGTGAACTCCGTTTTTGATGAACCCAAGCTTGTCATGAAGATGACCATAAGCTCCAAATCTCACAAGGAGAACCGGCAAAAACCCCATCATTGAAAACATCATAGAAGGTGCATGTGAACTCCTTTTTGATGAACTCAAGCTTGTCATGAAGATGACCATAAGCTCTAAATCTCAAAAGGAGAAGAACCAAACAAGAACTAAGAAAGATGATGCAAGGATGCAATGGTTTGAGCTCTCCATGAATGATACAATCAAGCTACCAACTTGAGATCCCCCCTTGATAATACGGCAATCGATCCTATAATCTGGTCTCTGAACTACCACCATGAGACCGACAAAATAGAAAACTATCAAGGGCAAACCTTTGCCTTGCACATAGTCCACTTGAGTTAGATGATGACGATCTTGACTCCCTCAAGTTGGACCACCTTTATTGATTGCGTTGGCTCCATGAAGACTAGTAGATTGCTCCCCCATAGCCCACTATGGGTGAGCCACTCTTCGGAACATCTTCACAAGTCCATTGTCACCACAATGGACGGCAAGCTTCAAGCATGAACTCTTCATGACGCTCCGCTTGAACTTGCATAACGCAATCCTTATGACGATCTCCACTTGATTTCATCCTCCATGGGTTGTATGAGATCTTCCTCTTGATGCAAGCACATGGAAACATACCTAACCCCACATAGAACTCTCACATAGACCATCATGAGTTAGTACACAAAGCGTAATGGGCAATGCTTGCCATATCATGGGATCACTTGATCCCTCTCGGTACATCTTGTACGCTTTGTGTGTTGATCAACTTGATTCACTCTTTGACCACTCTTGATCAACCATGTTTCATGTCTACTCTCTGACCAAACTTTGGATAATTCCTTGAATAGCACCTTGGTCAACTCATAAACTCCTTGAAACGAACACATGGACTTCAAGAAATGCCTATGGACAAATCCTTCAAATATAACTCAAGACAACCATTAGTCCATAGAGAATGTCATCAATTATCAAAACCTCACATGGGGGCTCCGCATGTTCTTTCAGCTTCTTCTCTCTCTTTGGTCTTCAATACAATGTTCTCCTCAATGTTCTTGGAGATCTATTTGATGTGATCTTCTTTTGTGGTGTGTTTGTTGGGATCCGATGAATTGTGGGTTTATGATCAGATTATTCATGAATATTATTTGAGTCTTTTCTGAATTCTTATATGCATGATTATTATAGCTTTGTATTTCTCTCCGATCTATCTGTTTAGTTTGGCCAACTAGATTAATTTATCTTGCAATGTGAGAGGTGCTCTGTAATGGGTTCAATCTTGCGGCGCTCAAACCCAGTGACAAAAGGGGACCTAACATGTATTTGTATTGTTGCCATTAAGGGGAAAATGATAGGGTTTATTCATATTGGTTGGATTTACTTTGTCTACATCATGTCATCTTGCTTAAGGCATTACTCCGTTCTTTATGAACTTAATGCTCTAGATGCACGCTGGATAGCGGTCGATGTGTGGAGTAATAGTAGTAAATGTAGGCAGGAGTCGGTCTACTTGTCTTGGACGTGATGCCTATATACATGATCATTCCCTTGGATATCACTACTGCAGGTTGCTGCTAACGCGACACTACGATCAGAGACCCTTCGATGAAACTGTATGCAATGCCATAATTGCAAACGGTGGTGGAAAAAACGTCAAAAAGATGCAAAACGTTTGCGATGGAGGATGCATCAAACACGGTTCAAATTGTAGTTGCGTGTGCGATGCAGGGCATACAGTTCAGCTCAATTAATTGTTTGCGATGAGGAGGAACAAAAGAAATGGGCAGCCAGATGAAGGTGTGTGCGATGTACATCATACGGTTCACTCGGATGAACTGTTTGTGAGCAACACAAAAGAAACGGCCAGCCAGATCAAAGGTGTGTGCGATATACGGCATGCGGTTCACTCGGATGAACTGTTTGCGTTGAGACATCAGAACAGAAATGGTTCAAATGAACAAGATGTGTGTGATACGAGGCAAACATGTCTGTAATCAGAAATGTGTGCGAAGACCGATAACAACACAGACGATTACTGCTAACAAGCCGTGTGTGTGTGAGCAAACGATTGCTGGTATACAATTGTGAGTGATTGATGAAAACATCACCGACGGGTTCCATTGTTTAGTCCGTGTGCGATCTGATTTTCTTTCTTCACACAACATCTACGCTCTGTCTACAGAGCATCAACATATATACTTAAAAAGACAGCATTGCATAACCAAATTAAGCATACAATTACACAAGTGACTACACACATAACATTTCCACACACCAAAGTAAGCAATTACATGCATACTAAAGTAGGAGAAATGAGGATCTAATCATCTACTTATTATTGCGACGATGCTTGCCATTGCTCTGCTTCCGGCTGGATCCCTGGCCGTTTTGGGGAAGGAGGCACTTCCTCATGTCAACGATCCGCCTGTACATGTCGTAGCTCGTGTACGACTCCTTGGCTGCGTACACGACATGAGCTTTGTCGAGTTTCTCCATCCAGGCCGAGTGCCAGGCATGCTTGTCCTTGTTGCACGAATCCTTCATGTCTCTGTAGTAGGGGTCGATGATGGCCTCGGCGAGGTGAACCAGTGAGTCCTTCTCATGCTCCTTGCTGCCCTAGATCTTGTATTGGCCCTGGGTGTCGACAAGATACTGGCAGGCGATGCCCGAATTCTTGAGCGCCTTTACATCGTTGGTGATGTCCACCGTAGCGAACATGTAGTGGGGGCTGTTGACAAACCTGGCGAAACGCTCACAAGGCCTTGTGGCCAGCTAGTAGTGGTAGACGAGGACGTTGTGGTGCATGCACATCTGGGCGACGGCGACCTTGGGACGATACCCGACATGAGCGCGGGTGTACTCGAGGTCGAACCCGACCACCTTTTACTTCTCCGCGGCAAGCAATAGCTCCATGATGTGGATGGAGTGCTCCACCCAGCCGGGTCGTTGGTGTACACCACCGAGAGGTCCATAAATCTTCTGTGGGTGTCCACCACGGCACGCATGGTGAACTGCTGCTCATCGTCGGCAGCCGCTCGGAGCGCCATTGGAGCCGCGTAGGATACCCTCTAAGAATTTCTCGTGGTGGGTGTGCTTCTTGCGATGGTGGGGCGCGATTGAAAGGTTGAAGAGACACAAGGGTTAAATGGCCGCTGTAATAAATGGGGGCTGGTCGGCCTGTAATCGTCACGTCTTGTCACGGCGTTCATAGCGGAGGATTCCAGTGCATGCTTGACAACACCGCACTGCACGCATGAGCTCGAAGAGGCGCCAAATCTATGGTCGGTGAGCCTGTTCCCGCGCTACCGTGCTGTTTACCGCGCAAGCTTCCCGCCCGGCTAGTTTGGCCATGCGTCGGTTAGAAGAGGGACAAATTGTGGGCGTTTATTGGCAAAAAGCTTTGTAAAAACGAAGTGTGTGGAATGACTTCGATCATAAGTTTACCCGTGGGTGATGAGGTCAAAGTTACATAGAAGGGTGATGATGGACACTCGAGTGCGATAATTAATTCTGCGCTCTACAGTGCACATGGTGGAAGAAACCAAATGTGTGCAATAATGTCGAAGATCACAGTCGAGTTAGCTATACATATCGTGTGCTGTGAGATCGACAGGGTAAACTGATTCGAGAATGGTTAATAAAATCTAAGACCATTGCATATTAAGGTCAAAATACTGCTAGCAATATACGAGTCTCATACGATGCCATTTCAACGATTGTACCACAAAAGCTCGAAATGTTACAAGGTTCAAATTCCAAAGTTATATGGCTCAAATTCGAAGATTACAAGGTTCAAACTGATATTAGAAATGAAATTCGGCTCATCAGCTGCAAACGCTCGCACTGATCCGCTGAACATGGATATTAGAGAGGTTCAAACTAATATCACCGCTTCCAAGTCTGGTTTCGGAACCTCACAATTTTTGCAAAGGGGTCAACCACTAAGAAGTCATGTGTGGGGTTGACACGATGACTTCCGATTACTCTGTCATCTAAAGTTCCAAAATGAAATTCAGCATTGTTGGAGCCTACTCCATT
Source organism: Triticum aestivum (assembly GCF_018294505.1). Lineage (NCBI taxonomy): Eukaryota > Viridiplantae > Streptophyta > Magnoliopsida > Poales > Poaceae > Triticum > Triticum aestivum. The sequence goes on from NC_057811.1 coordinate 413,507,552, forward strand.
CTACCGCAGGCGCCGGCGCTGATCAACAAACCATTCATTTTAGCAAAATAAATGTAGGGCAAACCTCATTTCCTTCAGCACCCTTGCTCTAAGAACAAAGAACCTGGCGAATATAATCTCTGGTAAGGTCCCTCGGTAGGAGTTCAAAGTAATTTCTGAGAGATGCAAATCTAGGCATTCGACGTGATTGTTATATTGTATCACATTATCCACCACTGGGCCTAATCTTATCTGCGAAAGAAGAAAACGTGTTAGTGTCTACATGCAGTTTTGAACATTACTATAGGCCTATTTGGTTTGCAGGATTAGTAAAATGCACTAGCATGCCTTCTTTGATCTGACATGATTAACATGGGCATTTGATTACATTCTAGAAAAATGTAGCCTTCTTCACAAGAGGTTGGAGTGGATGAAAAGTTCCATGTCACCGTTTCGAGTGCAGTACAGCCACGGAGCAGGCGCTCCATGTCACCATTTGAGAGGCAGAGGGCGACGAGCTCGAGGTGCTTTAGTCGTGGTGGAATAAGAGTGGGCGCGTCATTAAGGGGGGAAATGGCAGTTCCTGAACTTGGTGACACGCAGCATGGGCACGAGGCGGAGTGCAGACGTTGGCAGCGACCGCATATGCCCGTCATCAAAAGTGAGCTCCTCAAGCTGATCTAGGGCGGGGGATCGGAACCAGTCGTCAAGCTTGGCTCGGTCCTTGCCGTTGGAACGGAACTTGCCCATTCTAAGGCCTTTCGTTGGGCCAAGGTGACTGCCAAGGATGTTGGAGAACGCATCCAAGCTTTTGCGATAGCCATGGCAGAGCTCGTGGGTGTCGATGAGGTCGAGAGGGCTGGAGTTCCATAGGGGGCGCCACCGCCGGGAAAGGACGGTTGTCCACGCCCCATATTTGATTGGGAGGAGGGAGATGATGACTCTCAACATATCATCGGGGAGGCTGTTGATGAAGTCTAGGCCTGCTGGAGTCGCTTGTGGTTCTAGCGCGCCCTGCCTCCGCTTGTTGGCAGCCCCGTTCTCCACCTCCGGAGTCTCCTTGTCAGCAGCGCTTTCTGATAGAAATTGGAGTCCAGGGAATATTTAGTTAAAACAGGGCAATAGAAAAGTGTATTGGTAACTAGAAGTTATTAGGTAGGAATATAGTAAGAAAAGGGAATAAGAATTGGTTGCTTAAATACTACACAATTCATTTAACATTGCTGGGTAAGTCAACATGCAGATAGTTGAAAAGAAAACTTACTTCGAACAAATTCTAGATGGATGATTTTGTCGGGGAAGTTAGCATATAGACCAGGCCCTTTTATGTGCAGTGCAATTTTAGTGCCAGCTTTCAGTACATAAAACTATGCAATTTCTTTCCAAAAGCCAGTGCCAAAATAGGAGTCACCACGTTCATCAAGTCTTATAGTAGCAACGATTGTAAATCCATGGTTTGTGTGCAGTATGACATCCGTGGAGCCTTGATCTATGTAAAGGGAAAATTGTGCACTACATAATCTGTTGCATAGCAAGGGATGTTCTGCAGAAAATGGTAGGATTGTTAAAGAAAATATGGTAACATGCAAATATGGGCCCAAATTGAAAGAACAGTACAGCAGTTGAGATGGAAGGACAAAAATCTATAATTAAACAGATAGGGTAAACATGATGTCATGGAAATATGAGAGTAATCGAAAGAACAATACATCATTAAGAGGGGGGAAATCCCCTTTGACGTATATGGTGCATGTGGCACCTTTCATCCAAATGTAGCAACATTTAGAATATGTTCAGGAAAGTAGGCCATGCCAACCGATTTAGGGTGAGATTAAACATACCGTGCGCATCCTCAAGTTATCTGGTACGATGAGATGGAATCTCTGGCGAAGGTCGCAAAGTCCTGAAGTGTCGGCGCACTGTACATTCTATGAATGAAAGAAAACCCTCAAATCAGCTTGAAAATAAATGAATTCATGGTGATTTCCGCCGGGTGATTAAAGGAGGCAGATGAACTGGGATAAGAGATGAGATAATATCTCGTTAAATTAGTTACCTTGTTGTCCATGAGAAAGAACCCTCAGTATGGAAGATTCCCCAACCGAGCGGAGCTGGGTCGACCGCGAGCAGCGTCAAGAAAGTCGATGGCGATAGGCGGCGGCAAGCGGAAGTGGCGAAATGTGGTGGGCTTTGCCGGCAGCCTGGTGGCGGCGGCAGGCATCGAGCTAAGTGTTTACCGCCGCGATAGGCGGTGCCATGGCATAGACGCAGAGGATCTTGTGCAGGTGTGAATGGGGAACGTACCGGAGGGGCCGAGGGGGTGGCGTGCAGGGTGAGGGGTTTTTGTGACGTGGGGATGGTGAGGGTTTTCTTTTTTGAATTGGGTGGTGAGGGTTTTCTGTCCCACAAAGAATTTTGGCAGCGACGGTTTGCTAGAGCGAACCGTGTGTGATTGACACAACAGGCAAAATGAAAGTCATTGCACTCGGTTCCAATTTTGGGAACCGTGTGTGATTGACGTACTACCTCCGTCCTGGTTTATTGGTCCCCCTTTGTAATTTTTACCAAATATTTAACATACTCAGACACAGATAATAAGCGTACACGTACATAAGCATAGTTCAACCATAAGTACATAGTTCAACCCTCATTAAGCATACTCAAGCGTACATAGTTCGATCCATCCCACATCTCATCTCACATGCGGCCGGCACGATCCTGAAGCTTCTCCAGGTACTCGGCATACGCGTCGTGCGCCACCCTGCGAGAATACTTCTGCTTGAAGGAGCCAACGACCCGTCCTCTTGCATGCGCCAGAACACTTAGATACGCGTCATGAAGCTTCTGGTTGCAAAATGGGCATCCATAGCCGCCGTTCCAGGTCCTAATACGTCTGTTATGCATTCCCGCATAAAGTTTCTTCAGGATTTGCCTCTTGTACCTCCTCTGGCCATCTTCATCCTCGCTGTCCACATCGTCAGACAGCACCTATACAAATAGTAAAACAAATTTGGCATGAAATCAATGATTACATGCCATGAAGTAGGATTAGGAATTTATGGCTATTTATTTATACATATCCAGAGATTATGGTTCGATTTTTAAGCACAGTCGTCTATGTACAGACCAATCTTGAAGAAAATAATGGCACAAACATATGTAGGTCATTCAAAATCAATTGTCAAGCCCTGGCTAGGAATTATTAGCATGAACACTAACCCTAGTCGGATTACTAGCAGAAATCATTTGCACAGATGAAACAACTAATCACTTATCACCTGTACCATTCAAACAATCAATACACTACACGGATCTAACGAAACTTACTCAGATTTCATGGATTGGGAGAACATAACCATAGGATTTCTATTCCAAAAAGGGGAGGTTGGAGTAACTAGAGAAACCCTATGATCTATTTGACACAGAAATGGGTATAGATGACTAACCAACTGTCCGTCGTCGTCTGAATCGTCACTGGAGTGGTCGTCGGAGTCGATGTGGAACTCCGCCTCCGGCTGTGGAAGCTCAACGCCGTAGACGATGTCAGGGTGCAGTGATAACTCGCCGGCGGTGATAGTAACCTCTATCTTCATCACCACGCCGTCCTCCGGTGCTTTAGCAGCCCCGGCGTCGCCACTCCCTCCGATGGAGCGCTTCGGCGGCATCCTCATACACTGACGGCTTTGAGGACTGAGAGCGGCGTCAAGGATGCAAGCGGAGAGAGAGTATTGTGTGTGTAGCGAGGATGGGGGGTGCGGCCGCTCGGGCGCACCATTAATATGGAGTAGTGGGAGTTGTGGGAGAGAGGCGCACGGCAGTCAAACCGATGGCTTGCCTCCCGGTGAGCCTGCGCACCGGACTGCTGGCATGCCTACCAAAGTTTCACACAGCTACTCGCACGCCTCCCGATGACACTGCGCAGCGAGCACGCCTCCGTCAATTCACACACCTGCACGCACGCCTCCCCGTCTGCCTGCATGGCGCGGACTGCTCGCATGCGTCCCGTCAACTCACGCCTGCTCGCACGGCACACGGGTCGCGCGGCGGCACGTATCTTGTTTTTCTATTTGGATGATTAATGCTGCCGCTTTATTGCTTAACCGAAGCATGGCACATATCCATTGTTGGTCTAATGCTCACGGTTCGAATAAATAATCCGTTTCGGATATTGGTTCCCAATTATTAACAATCTCCCGTCTGTAATTAGATAAAGATTACATCCAAACTGGTCTCAAATTTGACAAAAAAAAGTACAATGCCACTTTGTATTGGTGTCCATATGACAACACGATAGGTCTCATGAACTTCAAATAAGTTTTGGATGTACTAGAATTTCAAAATCAAGATTCTCAATGTTTGAAATTTGTTGCACGGGGAGTAAACATGCACCCAGTGAGACACATGTGTTTTTGCAATCCATTTAGGTGCACTGTCACGTGTGCATGTAGCTCAAATTTGATTTTTGCACATTATACCCATAGAAAATCAATCAATCAATGTACTAAAACGTCTTAATGATCTCTGTGATTTTTTTGAAATTAAAATGTCCCTCCTTTGGTAACATATATGTTCACCGCGGGATAATTAATTTAACGTGCATCGTAGTTGCGGTGGGTTCGCGGTGTGTGTGTGTGGGTGTGTGCGTCTGGGGTGGCGCGTGGCTCGCAGTACACTACGAGTTGTGAGCCACCGTGTGGGTTGGCCGTTTTGTTATGCAGGCCGGTGCCACATCAGAGTCGTGAAATCGTTATTTAAAAAATTACACAACCCTTTCATACATAAATGTTTTGGCCACATGAAGTCGATGGTTGTCCTAGACGACACTCGATACTAGCATGTGACACTTTTTGTGGGCCCGCAAGGTCGTCGTCCATCACTTTGACAAACAGCCGGCAGTGAGGTTAATTTGACCAGCAAGGTAGAATCTTTTTTTGTGTTATGGTGGTATATAGTACGCGTCGAAGAGGTGGGAGGGTACTAGCATATATACTATACGTACGCGGTCGTGAACAAGTACAACTCACTCAGTGTCGGGACTTTTTGGTTTCCGAGGCACGTGCGACATCAAAATTGTGAAATTGGCTATTCAAACATGACACAACACCTTTTTGGGCCACATGCATATCCTAGCTAGGACACTCACGTGTGACGCTTCCATCTGTGGGCCCACGAGGCCATCGTCGATGCATGCATCCATCACTTTGACCTACATCGGGAGAGGTTATTTAATTTCACCATCGATGAGGATTCTTTTGGGTTGTACATATATTACGACAGGAGTATATAATATGCGGTGAAGAGGGGGGAAGGGGACCATCATATGTAGTACGCTTGATGAACCTCGCTCTGTGCGGGTGCATGGTTTACGGTTTTTGACGCATGTGGCACATCAAAGTTGTGCATTTTGGGTATTCAACATATATATGTTTGGCCCACATGCAAAGCGGTGGTGGTTGTCCTCTCGCACCCACTTTAGCAGTTATCAGCGATATCGATGCTTTCCATTTGTGGGCCCACTTGGTCCATCGCTACTTTTTGCCTGACAACAAGAGAGGTTAATTTGACTTAGGATGGGATTATTATTTTTTCTCTGGGATGACATGCATGATACAGTTTGAGCACACACACATGCATGTGTACGCATGAATCCCTCCCATCGAGTCAAAGTGGCTAGTACAACGACACATCATGAACCGATCTCGCTCTGTGTGGGGAGCTAGTGTACGATTTTTGACGCACGCGCCACATCATTGTTATGTATTCAAACATGCATGCAGGCATCACCTCCATACATATGCATGTAGTGGTTGCCTTCGAACGGTACACTCACTCGCCTGGTTATCGGTGATAAGCCTATATATTCGTGGGCCCGAGTGGACATCCATGATCACCTTGACCAACAACAAGATTGGTTACCATGGCGTATTCTTCATTTGGTTCGTGTTCTCGTAGTATAGGTCATGGTGAGATTCGGACATTAAGTTTGAGCGCATATACTATGCATGCATGCATGCATGAATCCCCGTCGTTGGCTTGAAGTGTGGTGTAACATACATATGCATCGTCAACCTAACCCTCACTCAGTGTGGGGATTTCTAGTTCGAAATCACGGTGCCACATCAAAGTTGTTCCATTGTTACTCAAAAACACACCTCTCCATACATATGTTTGGGCCACACGCATGCAGTGGTTGTCTTCGGGGACTAGCTACTTGCGTGATTATTGGCGAGCTATCCCATCTCTAGGGTCGCATGGACGGCCATCACTTTGACCAACAACAAGAGAGAGGTTGTACGACCAAGGTGGATTATTCTTGGTCCGTTTTGCGATCCATCTTGGTGAGATATGCCTCTCTGGCCCGCCGACTGAAAGTGTGTGTGGGGGGGGGGGTTGCTACTTCGCACTTTGCTAGGTGAACCTCGGTTGGGGGGCATGCATTCATAGCTTAGGATTCCCTTCGTGGCGACATGAGGGGGTGGGGGGGCTGCTAGCTACTTCGCACTTTGCTAGGTGAACCTCGGTTGGGGGGAGGGGGCATGCATTCATAGCTTAGGATTCCCTTCGTGCCGACACGAGGGGGGCCGCTAGCTACTTCGCACTTTGCTAGGTGAACCTCGGTTGGGGGGCCGCTAGCTACTTCGCACTTTGCTAGGCGAACCTCGATTGGGGGGGCATGCCTTCATAGCTTAGGCTTCCCTTCGTGATGACACGAGGGAGGGGGGCTGGTAGCTAATTCGCACTTTGCTAGGTGAACCTCGATTGTGGGGGGCATGCATTCATAGCTTAGGATTCCCTTCGTGCCGACATGAGGGAGGGGGGATGCTAGCTACTTCGCACTTTGCTAGGGTGAACCTCGGTTGGGGGGGCATGCATTCATAGCTTAGGATTCCCTTCGTGCCGACACGAGGGAGGGGGCTACTAGCTACTTCGCACTTTGCTAGGGTGAACCTCGGTTGGGGGGCATGCATTCATAGCTTAGGATTCCCTTCGTGCCGACACGAGGGAGGGGGGCTGCTAGTCGCACTTTGCTAGGTGAATGAACCTCGGTTGGGGGGCATGCATTCATAGCTTAGAATTCCCTTCATGCCGACACGAGGGAGGAGGGGGGCTGCTAGCTACTTTGCACTTTGCTAGGTGAACCTTGGTTGGGGGGAGGGGGCATGCATTCATAGCTTAGGATTCCCTTCGTGCCGACACGAGGGGGGGTGGGGGCAAGCAATATCGTGCGCTTTGCGAGAGAGGTGCCACATCTAAGTTGCATTTGGTATTTGGTATTCCCTTCATCGAAGTCGGATGATGCAACAGATAGTTCACTCAAACTAACCGTGTGCCACGCCGGTGCCCCTGTCACGCACACATCCGCACAGTACATTGGGCTCCACGAGGCTTCCCCTCTCAAAAATATCTACCCGCCTCGAGAGTTTTTCTGTTTCATAACACACGGTTGTTATCTCCGGAACGTGTGCGATGTTTCTTGTTCCCAATCCCGCCTGCATCCTAGAAAATATCTACCCGCCTCGAGGGTTTTTCTATTTCACAACACACGGTTGTTATCTCCGGACCATGTGCGATGTTTCTTGTTCTCAATCCCGCCTGCATCCCTAGAAAATATCTGCCCGCCTTGAGGGTTTTTCTGTTTCATAACATACGGTTGTTATCTCCAGACCGTGTGCGATGCACTATCATCAAAATTTTCAATAGCCCGACATTTCACTCCCGCGTTTGACTCCCGCGTAGTAAGATTTTCAGTACCCGCGTCATTCCCTCAAACACCCTACGCCCCCGCTCCACACACACACACACACACACACACACACAACACACACACACACACATACACACACACCAAAACCTCCTCGGGCGTGCGCGCACACACACACCCCCTCCCTCACTCGAAACCCTAGCAAGGTCACCGCCGCCGCTGCTGCCACCGCCGCTGCAAGGCCTCCATTGTCAACATCTGCCGGTTTGCCCGTGCAGCTTACCCACCGATCTCCATACCCAGGCCGCCCTTAGTTTCTTAGATGACGCCTGCCAAACGCCCCCTTTCCCACAGATCCCCATCCCCATCCCCATCCCCCACTCCAGAGCGTCGCAGCCTAAGCCCAGCTACGCTTCCCGTGGAGCTCGAGGAGCGACTGGCCCAAAAGAGGTGTATAGCGGTCTCTTTGCCCGACGTCACCGAGGAAGCTGACGACCATTGCTGGTGGCAGGCACTCAAGCAGCGGGCTAGAGTACGCGAGCATGTCTCGGCCGCCGGCTACGACATCGAGGTCATCAACAGCGACGGCCTGAAGCGGGCTATGTCACAGGTTAAGTGGCCCACCCCCAACCCCTCGGGTTCAACCGCCATCGATCTCATCCATGGCCCCGCTGCTGATCTCCTCTGGCTCGTTGTCAACAATTTGCCATTCTACATCGCCATCGAGCCCCTTTTGTCATTTCTGAAGGACACGTTCTGCGATGTTGGCTTGGGATCAACAGCTTCCAAGTCAGACCTCATCGATAGTGACCACAAGGAGGGCACCCTCTCCGGCTTTTCCAACGGGAAAGAGCCCATACGCTCTTCCAAGGGGAAAGCGCCCGTCTACGACATCAGGAAGGGCACCCTACAGCCGTGCTCTTCCAAGGGGAAAGAGCCCATCTGCGACAACATGGAGCGCATCCAGGGTGCGTGCTCTTCCCACGGGAACGAGCCCATCTGTGACAAGTGAGGAAACCCATGATTTGTTTTGCCGTGCCTCTTCACAGGCACTACTAGGGAAAACCTTATACACAGAATCTTAGCAGCAGCGTGGTTCAAAAACAAATGCTACTGCTACTTAGCAGTAGCAAGCTTCAGGAAACCGTGCTACTAATAGCTGAGTAGCAGTAGCGCTCTAGGTGAAACGAGCGCTACTACTATAATTGCCACGACGTTGCCTCCAGGCTAGATATAGTAGCAGCGCCCTTATCCTGAACGCGCTGCTGCTAAAGTACTTAGTAGCAGCGTTTTTCTTCAAAACTGTAATGCCCACGATGCGGCTATATCTCCCACGTGTCGAGGCACGACTTAGAGACATAACCGCATTGTGGTTTTCTCGCAAGAAGGGTCATCTTCACACAATCCCACGTAATGAACAAGAATGGGATAAAGGGTTGGCTTACAATCGCCACTTCACACAATACATAAATATATTTCATACATCATCCAAAATACACACATAGACCGACTACGGTCAAGATCCAAATGAAAATAAGATAACCCCAAATGCTAGATCCCCGATCGTCCCAACTGGGCTCCACTACTGATCATCAGGAAAAGACACATAGTAACGACCACGTTCCTCATCGAACTCCCACTTGAGGTTGATCCCATCATCTGCACTGGCATCGTCGGCACCTGCAACTGTTTTGGTAGAATCTGTGAGTCACGAGGACTCAGCAATCTCACACCCGCGAGATCAAGACTATTTAAGCTTATAGGAAAGGATGGTGTAATGAGGTGGAGCTGCAGCAGGCACTAAGCATATATGGTGGCTAACATACGCAAAAGAGAGCGAGAAGAGAAGCAACGGAACGGTCGTCATCTAGCAATGACCAAGAAGTGATCCTGAACTCCTACTTACGTCATTCATAACTCAAACCGTGTTCACTTCCCGGACTCCGCCGAGAAGAGACCATCATGGCTACACACGCAGTTGATGTATTTTAATTGGGTCAAGTGACAAGTTCTCTACAACCAGACATTAACAAATTCCCATCTGCCTCATAACCGTGGGCACGGCTTTCGAAAGATAATACCCTGCAGGGGTATCCCAACTTAGCCCATCATAAGCTCTCACGGTCAACGAATGATAAACCTTCTCCCGGAAAGACCCGATCAGTCTCGGAATCCCGGTTTACAAGACATTTCGACAATGGTAAAACAAGACCAGCAAAGCCGCCCGAATGTGCCGACAAATCCCGATAGGAGCTGCACATATCTCGTTCTCAGGGCACACCGGATTGTCCAAGCTTCCGATAGGCAAGCCCAGAGTTTCCCCTGGTGGCCACTGGCGACTGACAGGTTGGACCAATACTCAGAGGAGCACTGGCCCGGGGGTTTAAATAAAGATGACCCTCGGGCTCGCGAAAACCCGGGGGAAAAGGCTTAGGTGGCAAATGGTAAAACCAAAGTTGGGCCTTGCTGCAAGGCGAACTGTCAAGGGGGTCCCATAAATCACCCAACCACGTAAGGAACACAAACTCAAGGAACATAATACCGGTATGACGGAAACTAGGGCGGCAAGAGTGGAACAAAACACCAGGCATAAGGCCGAGCCTTCCACCCTTTACCAAAAATATATAGATACATTAATTAAATAAGAGATATTGTGATATCCCAACATATCCATGTTCCGACATGGAACAAACTTCAACTTCACCTGCAACTAGCAACGCTATAAGAAGGGCTGAGCAAAAGCGGTAACTTAGCCAAACAACACTTTGCTAGGAAAGGATGGTTAGAGGCTGACATACCAATATGGGAGGCATGATATAGCAAGTGGTAGGTACCGCAGCATGGCAATAGAGCGAACAACTAGCAAAGCAAAGATAGAAGTGATTTCGAGGGTATGGTCATCTTGCCTGCAAGGTTCTCAGAGTTGTCGAAAGCTTGATCCTCGTAAGCGTACTCAACAGGTTCCTCGTTCACGAACTCGTCTCCCGGCTCTACCCAAGACAAGAACACAAGCAATGGAACCACAATCAATCACGGGAAATGCACAAGCAACATGATGCAAAACATGAATGATATGCAAAATATGATATGCGATGCATATGCGTGCTCCGGAAGAAAAAATGATGAACAAGGCAGTAACTTGGCAAACCAAGCATGCCACTGGAAATATGAGATGATTTTGGTTGAAATCGATATAAAGATCACCGGAAACGGATGCACGGTTTGCAAATGGCAAGCAAAACAAGAATGACACGAATCTGCGATTAACAGCATGATAGCACTTAGAATGCAACAAGTAACAATGCTACAGCACTCCAACATAGCAACAAAGCATATGACAGTAATCTACAGGAGATGCTTGACAAAAGATGAATACTGAGCTACGGCTAGATCACAACATAACAGCTCAAACAAGCATGGCAAAAGTGCAAAAGATAACAGGTTCACAGACTTGGTGAAATTACTGGACATGGCAGAAAACAACATCAGGTAGCAATGTTCAGAGCACGAAATAAACATGCTACAGGAAGTTAACATGGCAAAAAAAGGCATGGCAGTATTCTAATAAATGCATATGACAAAAGTCCCTTACTGACCATAAGCCAAAAAGGACCAGAAGATATGATGGCAACCATGTAAACATAGCAAGTTTCGTTAACAGGTTTCAGATTTGGCAGAAAACAGAGCATGGCAGAAACAATAATATGAAGGCATCTTGATGAGCTTGATGCACTCCCCCCGAGGCAATTCATGACAAAACAAGCATACCTACAGCAAGAGCAAGTACATAGCATGTATGAAACAACTACACCAATCTTGGCAAAATTGAATAACATGTAAACAATCTGCCAGAAATATTTTATAGCAAAAGTAGAGCAAGATTGAGTCATGCTATGGCACTCCATAATTGCAAACAAGGGCAGGAATGGATCAATTACAACAATATCTACAAAACATCCTTACTGAACATCTCCAAAATATGCATGGATCTCTCTGTAGCATCAAGTTTACATGGCAACAAAATAACAGCAGACAAAGACTTGGAGAAACCACTAAGTCCCTGAAATCAGAAACATTACGGAGCCTAGTTTGCATTCTTGTGCTAGTCACCACAGAGATCACAAGAATACATGGCATACACCTCTGGAAAGATGGCATGGCATAAAACAAAACACATGTAGAGCTCATGCTCATAAGATGCACGGATTAAATGATACAAAAATAACAAATCTCCAAGTTCTGCTAAGTAACAGCAGACAACAGCAACTAGAACTCTTGCATCAGAGATTTGGGCATCAAGATGGACCCAGATTAACATGGTTCAATTGAACGAAATGTAGAGCATCATGAGGCGAACAATTCGATATATTACACGCGCGAAACGGAGCTATATACAGAGAGTTACGATGCTATGAACATAGGCACATGCTGTAAAATAAATGACTTGGGAAATTTTCGGGGGTCTCGGGAAAGTCAACCTTGACTGAGATCTGGATCGGGACGACCTTCGGCATGGCTGCTCGAGCTCGCCGGCAACAGGAGAGGAAGGAGCGACGATGGCCGGCGTCGGGAGAGGAGAGGAGGCGCTCGGGCGCGCGGCGAGGCGGGGCGCCGCGGGCTCGCGCCGGCGACGGGTGGCCGGGGCGGCGGAGATGGCGGCGGGACCGCGGGCGGCGAACGGCGGCGGAGATGGCGGCGGGCCGGCCGGCGGACGCGGGGAAGGACGGCGGCCTCGGGCGCGCGCCGGCAGGCGGCGGCGGCTGCGGGCTCGCGCGGGCCCGCGGTGGGCCTGGCGGGCCGCGGCGGCGGGGCGCGAGGTGGGAGGCGCGGGGGCGACGTGGCAGCGGCTGATTCGTCGGGGCGGCGGCGCGATTTCGTCCGGCGGCGGTACGGGCACGTCCGCCCGCGGAGAGGGGAAGGGGACTAGGGTTGGACTGCGAATGTAAATCGAGAGAGATGCAAATTTATAGGTAGAGGGAGCTAGGAGAGTCCAAATGAGGTGCGGTTTTCGCCCACACGATCGTGATCGAACGACCTAGAGCATGGAAGAGAGTTTGGTGGGTTTTGGCATGTTTAGAGGGGGGTTTTGCTGCAACACACAGAAGGCATCTGCGGTTACCCGGTTAACCGTTGGAGTACCAAACGACCTCCAAATGGAACGAAACTTGACCGGTGGTCTACCGGTGGTATACCAAGGCCGCTTGACAAGCCTCAGTCCATTCCGAGAATGTTTGACACCCGTTCACGAAAGAAAATAAGAGGGGTGCGCCGGAGAAGATGGGAGCGCCGAATTGCAAAACGGACAAGGGGGAAAATGCTCGGATGCTTGAGACGAACACGTATGCAAATGCAATGCACATGATGACATGATATGAAATGCATGACATGAACAAAATGCAAAACGAAAGACAAAACCCGACCACGGAGGGAATATCATAGCACATAGCCAAAAATGGCAAGAGTTAGAGTTACAAATATGGAAAGTTACATCCGGGGTGTTACAAAAACTCGTTGCTGCTAAGTATCACCGCAACTAATTAAGTTTAGTCCCATACTACTAAGCGAACAAGGTGTTTACCACCCAAATATGTTACTTCTCAAACTATCTCGAGCACCTGGTCTTCATTGAACTATCTGTGTAGGATTTGTGGCTGCAATATGAATCCTCGCCTGTACCTATACAGGTACAGTGAGGATTCATGTTGACTATTTAGATTCTACACAAAAAGATCGATGATGACCAATGTATATTTTTGATGTTTTTACATTTCTTAGAATTATAGCGTTTTTCTCTTAAAAATAACTGCTTCCATTAGCGGTAGCGTTTTTCTTCGAGACGCGCTATAGCTAAATTAGCTACGGCGCGTTTCCTCATGAGCGCTACTGCTAGTTCGACTTAACCACCCGCACGGGCATAAAATTTTGCTAAGTCCCTCTCCTTTCTCCCCCTGTTCCCCTACTCCTCTGTCGCCGCCGCCCGAGCCCGAGCCTGCCCTCACCACCGCCGCCCTCAACCTCACCGCCACCGCCCGCCGCCTCTCTCGACCTCACCGTCGCCACCATTGACCTCACCACCGCTGCCCTCAACCTCACCGCGGCCGCCCGAGCCCAGGACAGCCGCCTCCCGATCCCGAGCCCGCCCTCGCCGCGCCTACCTCCATCGCCGAGCACCTCCCCGCCACCGTCTCTCTCCTCTCCGTAAGCCCCCCACCCCTCCCCACCCCCTCTCTCTGCTTAGTTAGTAGATGTTAATTTAGGTTTCATAGATAATGATTTTTAGTAGTAGTTGAACTAGTTTAGTTTTAGTTGAACTAGTTTAGTAAGTAAATTAATAAACTAGTTGAATTAATAGAACTAATGTATTTTTAGTAAGAAAATTAATATAACTAGTTGAACTACTTTATTTTTAGAAAGAACTAGTTTTTTCTATTTATAGTAAGTTTATATTTAGTAAGAACTAGTTGAATTAATAGAACTAGTTGAACATGTCATATTTCTTGTTATTTTTTTGCCCGAGTGGCCTATGTTTTGCCAGAGTGTTGATTAATTTCCGTTCCAGCAAATTTCAGGCGCTCGATATGTCCTTTTTTAGAAAAGGTCATGCCAGATTTCTCCATGAATTCTGGCATGACTTGTGCTAGAATATGTAGGAAATATTGAGTGGCCTGGATTTTCTCGAAAAAATAATGATCTAATTCAGGTTTAGTACATATATTTAATTGTACAAGTTTAATCTTTGAATTATGAACGTAGGAAATGTCGTACTCGGATGACGAAAGTCTCCCGGGGGAGTGCAGCTAGTGCCACGACGATCGAGGTCTGTGCGACAGGTGCCCTCACCTGGACGATGATCGGCGCTTCAGCATTAAGCTCGAGGAGACCTTCGATGCTGAAACGGTACGCAACGACGACAAGTGTTTTTTCGTAATTAAGCACGACTTCAACTATTTCAATGTCTAATTTTCATCTTTTACAATTCGACTAGCTTATCCCATGCCATGCAAGACGCTATGTCTTGGAGAGGATGGGTTTTGAAGACCATGAAAATTTTAAAACAAAGAAAATACACCTAAGGACCCATCATGATATGGATTTTGAAGTAAATCTGTAGAATTCTCAGAGCATAACCCTTTTTGGTTGCCAAAATTGGGAAGCACTTTTTAAAATGTATGGTTTTTATGAGGGTATGATTGTCACCATGGATCTTGGTGATCCTGACATCGAGCAAAACAATACGGACATTTGGGTCCTTGTTGATACGCTTCCGATTCTACCGCTATGTGAGTTTCTCAAACATAGTTATTAACTAATTTATATTGTTTATTTCAAAATAGTTGACAGCTTATTTCCATTGACAACTTATTTTCATTCTTCAAAGAATGTGCAGAAGATGGTAGACAAAACGCACTACACCGATGGCTCCGAATTAACTTACAAGGAGAAAAATCATCTGATCGCATTTTGTACTTTCTTTGAGAATTACAATACCTATTATTGAACTCCTCCAAATTATGGTGAATACGTGCCACTAGTGCACGTGTTGAACCACGATAACTTCTATGGAGATACCCTGGTAAGATTTTTTACTATTACGACATCCGTGCATCTTTTGCATACTTCTAACTAGTACATCATTGCTAACTACGAAGTTATTACTATGTTTTTCAATAGAAAATCCCGATGGATTGTGTGCCTCATCTGATGTATCAGAATGGTCGCCTTGAAGTTCTGAACATACAGCCAGGTCATCCTACGGATCTCACCTGTGCATATCGGATTTCTGAAACCGGTGAACACATGCTAATCAAAGAATGAAAAAAAATGTTTGGACATTCGTAAGGAGGTTCTTGGAAGCAACATTAAGCGAAAAGCAAGAAATTGAGACAGGATAATCTGCATTCTCCATAATGGAGAACCAGGGGCTATCTTGTTTTTTGCTATTTTACCTTAGAGAATATAGTAGGTCCTAAGAGAATGTAGTAGGTCCTATGAGGTACAATATGTTTATTATGTGGTACAATGTGTTAGAGTTGATGATGAGGAGTAGTTGCGATTATGACTAGTGACCAACTTGCTATGTGATGTCTCATCGATGAAAACGATGATCATGAGGAGGTGTTATATGACAATGATGTATTATGATGATAAGTTGTTAATGATATGATGGTGATGATGATGATATTTATTATATCATTGTATGAAACAACCGCGGATTAGTTTCAAGTGGATGTCCATCCACTTGAAACTAGTCCACGGTTCTTTCACCCAATGATGTAATAACTCATTATGATGTAAAAACAATCTCTAAATTGCTGTTGTATGAAAACTTGTATAGAGGTATATGAATACAACATGAAATAAAAAAGAAATAAAATACAGAATAATAGTAGTAGCGCGGGCTGGGAGAAGCGCTACTAGTAATTACCAGTAGCGCCGCGTGGGGAAAGCGCTACTCCTAAGTCGGTGTAGCAGTAGCGTGGGTTAACCAACGCTACTTCTAACCTTTAGCTGTAGCGCCGTACCAGTAGCGCTCCTGCCCGTGCTACTGATAGGCCTAAAACCCGCGCTGCTGCTAGGCTTTTCCCTAGTAGTGAGGGGGAAACCCATGATTTGTTTTGTTGAGTCCCTTTTGTGGTGTACTGAGAATATGTCCAGTTTTAATTGCTATATCTGGTTGTTTGCAGTATGCCTTGTTTATTTCAGTTGTTCACAATGTGATGCTCTATATGTGTAATTATTTACTGTGCAGTACATTTCATCAATCCAGTTTTAAACATACCAATAGGAATGCATATATTTGCTTGCTGTTAAGCTTGTTATAGCTAGCATATGCCTCTTTTAAAGTTTTTTGATTGTTCGGTTGTTTGTAGTTAGCATATGTCTAGTTTCAAATGCTATCTTTGAATGTTTGTAGTATGCCTTGTTTATTCCAGTTATTCACAACGTGATGTTCTATATGTGCAAGTATGAACTGTGCGGTTCAATTTCATTAGTACCAGTTTCAAAAATACCACTATGAATGACTACATTTGGTTGCTGCATCTTGTAGTTAACACGCCTTTCCATTTTTATTTAACAATAACCAGTGTACTTAGACTGGCACAATACCAGTTTGAATGACTATGTTTGCTTGTCGTTAAATGTTAGGCATGTTGCAGTTAGCACACCTTTCCACTTGTTTTGCTTTACTAGCGTGCTTAAACCTGCACACTGAAGCTATCTTTTGGAGATTATTTTGTCTGCCATGTATAATTTTGGTTGATGTTTAGCCTGTTGTGCTTAACATGCTTCTCGACGTACCTACACAGGACAATTTGGGAACGACTGCTGTTTTCCATCGAGGTTAGTTTCATCCCATGGCTTATATCTGCTCAATGTTCAGGATATCGGTAGCCGGTACCATATAGGCCGGCGGCTGATAGGAGACTAATCGGTGAATCGGACTTTTAACTGAATATATCTGCAACCCATTTATCGTTAGGTTAACTAGGGCCATATGTAATATATCTGAGGCTACATAGCAACATGCACTGTACTTAATGTCTAAATATGCAATCCTAGGCTACATAGCAACAAGGAAGTGTGTTACATTAATGTTCTAATGATGTCTAGATATACGTAGAAGAGCAGCAGCAACAACAACAACAACAACAACAACAACAACAACAACACAGCCCTGTTTGGATACTCAACTTAGCTAGAGGTTAGAGTTAGTTTCTAGCTCATTACTAACCCTGAACTAACTCCATCCACAGAGTTGTTTGGATGGCAGGGTTAGATTGACAATAAATGCACTAGGAGAACTAGCTCCAATTAGCACCCCTTGGGTTGGATATTTTTTTGGGTGGGTTATAAATGCAACTAGCTCAAACTAGCCCTCATGTTTAGATATACTTTAGGGCTATTTGAGCCCGAACTAACTCAAATTAACTGTAACCCATGGATACAACAATAGTTAATCAGCCGATAATTTGTAAGAATGCACTAAACTCCTTCCGGCCCATAATATAAGATGTTAATTCATCTAATATGTGAGTATATTGGATGTTATAAGATACTCCCTCCGTTCCTAAATATTTGTCTTTTTAGAGATTTCAAATGGACTACCACATACGGATGTATATAGACATATTATAAACGAGTGTTGTACTACATCATTGTGCAATTGTTGTTTAGCTTCTAATATTAACTTGGTGCTTTTAGGTACATATGTCATTGGTAAAGATCCATGCTTCGACCCTTTCTGCGTATGGGGCAATGAGATATCGATGAACCAGCATCAAGTGAGGAAGCTGATAAAGATTGTTAGTAAAATGGGTCCAAAGATGGCAATTAAACTATTTGTTTACACTTTATCCAAGACAACAACGAACTGCAGGATGGTAAGTAAGAACTCTGCAGCCTTCTTTTTACTGCTCATAATGAGTTGTGTTAGATGACAATGTCTGAATCTTTTTCCTTTGCAGTGGTTGCCAAAGCAGTTTACTCAAGATTACCTCTCAAACTACATGATTGGTGGGCATGCAAAGGTTAAAGTATTTCTACCAGAACACGATGATTATCTAGATGTTTTCATGAAGACCGCGAAGGATGGGCGGTCGGCCATCACAAGGGGTTGGACTAGAGTCGTGTGTGCCTTCTTTATGGAGGAGGGCACAAAATGGGCATTCCGCTTCACCTTGTTCAGCAACCAGAGTATATTGCGCCTCTTTCTTTACCGTCTTTAATATTACAAGTATACAACTGTGGTTCATCATTCTTTATTTGGTTCTTATGTAATTCTTGAACATATGTACCTATGAATCGAATAATGCATTGGTTGTTTGAACCTGATGGATATGAATAAAGTTGTAGCATACATTCAAATTCAAATTCAAATCCGGTACAATTTGAAATAGCAACAATTAAATTACGGTGAAATTACGCTCTCCAGGTTGTTACGGCACACACGGTTGGTAAAACACAAACATTTGTGATATACACCATAATCCGAGACGATTCACAGAGAGGAAACGTGTGCAAGCATGCACACAGTTGCCGTTTGCAAAGCGTGTGTGATGTCAGACAATATCATAAACGGTGCGGGCAAACTAAACGTTTGTGTTAGTTGCATTATCGTACACGATTCGCAAACATGAACTATTTCTGATGAAGTATGCATCCTAAACGTTGCACCACAGAATAGCGTGTGCGATAGTTGTCGTGTACGTCGATGTTACAACGGTCCGACGTTTCCTAATCCTATCCGACACTCGTACGATGATTAGCTAATCTTCTTGACAGTGAACCGTTTGTGATGGGCCGCGCATCATACACGTTCTATAATAGTGAACCGTTTGTGATGGGCCGTGCATCGTAAACGTAGCACCACAGAATACCGACTGTGATGGCAATGCGAGCAGAAACGAGTAGGAGTACTGTAGGGGCCCTATCCCCGACGGTTTCTGGGTTGTGTAGGAAGGACCCCCCTATCGCCCATACTGACTTGGCGATGGTTCCAAATGCCATCGCGGAAAGGGGTTAAAACCGTTTGTATAGCACCGACGCGCACCAGTGTATCGTCATAACTATGCGCTTTTCTATCAATTGCCCAACAGTAATTTGTTTACACCGTATGATTTTTGTTCAAGAAAGAAGCCTCTAGTGAAAACTATGGCCCCCGGGTCTACCTTTATCATATATTAAAATCCAAAATTACCTTGCTGCAATTTATTTACCATTCTTTTATTTTGTGTTTTTGTTCATATATCTACCATTATCAGACTTGATCCTTGCAATTAACCGCCGAGGGGATTGACAACCCCCTTGATTGCGTTGGGTGCAGGTATTTGTTCTTTTGTGTGTAGGTGCTGTTCACGAGGTATTGCGTGGTTCTCCTACTAGATTGATAACCTTGGTTCTTAACTGAGGGAAATACTAATCACTACTTTACTGCATCATCCTCTCCAATTCGGGGAAATCCCAACACAGCTGACAAGTAGCAGTGATCAGCTCGTTTGCCACAGTTTGACATGGACCATAAAGCTTGAGCAACTTTTTGGCGTGGCTGCACCCTACATCATCATGCCATGTGCCACCACATTCCAAGTTCAATATTGCAATCAAACTCATAGGCTGGCAAATCATGGACAACATTCAGAACAAACTCATAAGATTACCATATATATGTCAACATGCATGCTTATGCATCTCAATGATTCATAGATCAGAGCAACTATTTACTTCACAACTAAAGACATACAAAGAAAGATAAATCCCCACCATCATTGATGCCTCTCCCTTGCCTAACGATCAGTTGCACTGATGCGAGACTTTCTTATTTTTTGTCTTCTTATAAATCCCCACCATCATTATATTTGTCATCCAAAGTTCTAAGACCAAGGCTTGTAAATTGACCATTAAAAAAACTGCTAAGTAGTTGAAAAGGGTTCGTCAAAGATTTGATTACTTGATTGAAACTCTACATTGTGTCATGATAAGATGTTTCAATATGATAAAGCCTCGAGTGATTGGAGAAATGAATATGACATATGAGTATTGATCGGTATTACATGGAAACATTAATCCATGGAAAGCAATAGTGATTTTTGTTTACACATTTTGATCTTACTTATTATCAACTAAAGATTTTTTCTTCGAATCAGTTTTGTCTTGAGTTCACACCATGTTACCTCATTTGATCAAGATTATGTTGGGTAGCATTCAACATCAAAAAAAAATTTGTTTATCATTTACCTACTCGAGGACGAGGATGAATTAAGCTTGGGGATGTTGATACGTCTCAAACGTATCTATAACTTTGATTGTTTCATGCTATTATATTATCACTTTTATATACTTTTTATAGAAATTTATATTGTTTTTCTAGACTAACCTATTAATTTAGTGCCCAGTGCCAGTTCTTGTTTTAACTTGTTTTTTGTTCTGCGGGAAATCAATATCTACGGAGATCAAAATCACTTGCGATTTAATATGATTTTTTTGGCAACAAGAAACCTAGGCAGATGCGGTAGAGATCAAGACAAGCAGCAGGGGGCCACATGACCCTTGGTGGGCGCCACCTGGTCGTCTGGGTCCCCCCAGCATCGCCTTATGCATTTCCATCGCTAGAATTCTCTATAAATAGCGAAACTCTCTGCCAATTCAGGAGAATTTTATCGTCACCGCAAGCTCCTGTTTCACGTAGATCCCATCTGGAGGCCTATTTCGGAGATCTGCCGGAGGGGGGAGCCATTGCCAGAGCCATCTTCATCAACCTTTCTATCTCCATGACCCTGTGTGAGTGGTTCCATTAGGACCTTAGGGTCCATAGTAGTAGCTAGATGGTTTCTCTTTTTGGACCTTCGATATCATGTTCCCGTGAGCCTTCTCACATGAATTCGATGTAATTGGTGGTGTGTTTGTTGGACATGATGAATTGACACTTTATGATCAGATTGTTCATCGAAATCAATTGAATCTTTTGAGGTTTTGATGTTGTGTAATTAAATAGCTTTGCATGCTCTCTGATCTATCTATCTTCTTTGGCCAAGTTTGATGGGTTTTTGTTCAGAGGGAGTGGTGCTTTGTAGTGGGTTCAATCTTGTAGTGCACTAACCCGGCGATAATAAGGGCCAAGACACGTATTTTATTGTTGCCACTAAGGATAAAACAACTGTTTTTTTGTCATATTGATTGACTTCTTCCTGTTTACATTATGTCATCCTGCTTATTGCGAACTCTGTTTCTTGCAAACTTAATACCTTGAGATGCATGTTGGATAGAGGTTTTAGGGTGGAGTATCAGTAGTAAATGCAGTTGGATTAACGGTATACTTATCATGGATGTAATGCCTATAAAAGATTATGCCACAAAATATCATAGTCATGAATATTGCAATTCGATCAATTGCCCAACTGTAATTTGTTTACCATATTACTTGCTATTTTTGAGAGAGATGCCGCTAGTGAACTTATAGCCCCCTAGGTATATTCTCCACTACTAAATTCTTCTACACAAATTCTCCTTTTGTTTGTCATGCTACTTTGCTACTATCTATATCTACCATTTGCGTTTAATCTTGTAACTAGCAAGACAAGGGGCTTGACAAACCCTCTTGAAGTGTTGGGTGCATGCTTGTATTTCTTTATGCATAGGTGATGCTCATGTTGCTACCCTGGGAGAATCCTGCTTGATTGATAACCTTGGTTCTTAACTAAGGGCAATACTTTGCTACTGTTCTGCTTCACCCTTCCTCTTTTGGGAATCTCAACAACTCCTACAGGAGTAAGCAAGCCACCTCAAGGTTTATGCCCTCAGGAGTGGAAACATCAATCAACGTGTCCAAGGTCTGCTCCGCATCTCAAGCCAGTGCTGCTAACTGCTCCCGAGTGAGTGTTGCAGCACCAACCCTAGCCCTGCCACCAGTCTTGACTCCAACATCGCCACCTCCTACAGTGGTGCCATCGTTGGTGTTCTGGTTGACCTGCTCTTTGCCATTCCTTTTGGCTGATGAATCACCCATTCTAGGAGGTGGATCTTCCGTGAAGACCTATGAGATGGATGTCAGTCTCCCATAGCTCTCTTCCTCCTCGCAATCATGGGCAGATGCAAATAAATCATGAAAGATTTGGTGGGATGAAGCATAGCTACATGTTGCGGAGAAGCTTGATAAAAAGTAGCGTGTCGATTCCAACGGTGAATATGAGGCTTGCCAGAGCGCCTCTTGCAACGAGGAATCACTACCGCCCCGCTAGCCTGATATGCGACAGACTGCGGGAGGATTAGCATGCCGGCCTTGCCAGCAAGGTATTGTGTGCTGCCACGAGCGAGTAGCACATCACAATTCAGCGGGCATCTGGATGCCATGTCGATCCGTCGATGACAAAACTGAATGATGCGAAGGTGATGAAATTCCCAATGATCATCTCGACGCCGAAGACTAGAGATGAAACCACCTGTGTTATCGTTTGCGAGATGTGGTGCCCCATGGTGGGCGCCAACTGTCGTGGTGTGAATTCTGACAATAATAGAGGGGGAGGAACAAGGCCTGATCATGCGAGACACAGGAGGGTGACACACGAAGATATGCATGTTCATTCCCCTCGCAGTGGAGGTAAAAACCCCTATGACATGTTCTCCGAAGAGTGTTTCTTGCGTATGGTGTGTAGGATCGAAGAAGATAGCTCTGGGGGGTGAATAGACACTTAACTAACCAAAGGTGCATGATGTCTACTACGCAACTTTATTCTTGTAGACTCGTGTTGGGCCTCCTAGCGTAGAGTTTTGTAGGACAGTAACAATTTTCCCTCAAGTAGATGACCTAAGGTTTATCAATCTGTGGGAGGCGTAGGATGAACATGGTCTCTCTCAAACAACCCTACAACCAGATAACAAAGAGTCTCTTGTGTCCCCAACACACCAAATACAATGGTAAATTGTATAGCTGCACTAGTTCGGCGAAGAGATGGTGATACAAGTGTAGTAATGAAAGTAGATATTGATTTTTGTAATAGGAACAATAAAAAATAGCAAGGTAGCAAGTAACAAAAGTGAGCACAAACGGTATCGCAATGCTTGAAAATGAGGCATAGGGTCCGTACTTTTGCTAGTGCAATCTCTTAACAATGCTAATATAATTGGATCATATAACCATGCCTCAACGTGCGATGAAGAATCACTCCAAAGTTCCTATCTAGCGGAGAACATAAGACGAAATTGTTTGTAAGGTACGAAACCACCTCAAAGTTATCCTTTCACATCGGTCTATCCAAGAGTTCATACTAAAATAACACCAAATTATCCTTTCTGATCGATCTATCTAAGACTTCGTACTAAAATAACACCATATGATACACATCAACCAACTCTAATGTCACCTAGATACTCCAATGTCACCACGAGTATCCGTGAGTTGATTAGACGCTATGCATCAAAAAAATTCAGATTCATAATACTTGATCCAACACAAAGAACCTCAAAGAGTGCCCCAACATTTCTACAGGAGAAACAAAGACGAGAACATGCATCGACCCCTATGCATAGATTACCCGAATGTCACCTCGGGAATCCGTGAGTTGAGTCCCCAAACACACATCAAGTGAATCAATATGATACCCCATTGTCACCACGAGTATTCATAGCAAGACATACTTGAAGTTTTCTCAAATCCATAAAAGTATTCAATCCAATAACAACGAGATCTCAAAGGTAAAACTCAATTCATCACAACAAGATAAAGAGGGGAAAACACCATATGATCCAACTATATTAACAAAGCTCGCGATACATCATGATCGTGCGAAATCAAGAACACGAGAGAGAGAGAGACTAAAGACATAGCTACTAGTACAAAACCTTAGCCCCGAGGGTGGACCACTCACTCCTCATCATGGTGGCCACCGGCATGATGAAGATGGCCTCCGGTGATGATTTCCCCCTCCGGCAGGGTACCGGAACAGGGTCGAGATTGTTTTTTCCTGGCTACAGAGGCTTGCGGCGGCAGAACTTCTGATATAGGGTTATTTATGCGGATTTCTGTATTTATAGGATTTTTTGGCGTTGGTCTCATGCTAAGATGGGCCTCGAGGTGACCACAACCACCAGGACGAGCCAGCCCCCCTGGCGCACCATGGTGTCTTGTGGGGCCCTCGTGGCTCTTCTGGCCCTCCCACAAAGCTTCTAGTGCTCTTTTCTTCCAAAAATTGTTGTTAAAAAGTTTCGTTGCATTTGGAGAACTTTTATTTTTGCACAAAAAACAACACAACGGTAGTTCTGCTGGAAACAATGTCAGTCCGGGTTAGTTCCATTCAAATCATACCAAAACCATATAGAATTGTTGTAAACATGGGATGAATACTTCATAAATTATAGATACGTTGGAAATGTATCAGCAACACCAAGCTTAATTCCTTCTCGTCCTCGAGTAGGTAAATGATAAAAGAAATAATTTATGAAGTTTGAATGCTAGCATAGTGTGTAAGTTTGATCAATGATAATTTCAATCACTTTTCCTAGCATCATAACAACAACTCTTTCTCATAAAACTCATCATGATAAAGTAGCAATCTATTCACATGTTACGGTTCAAACAATGCCTACTCTTGAAACTTAACAACCTATGTTCTCAGTCACCAAGCAATTGCAATTCAACTTATTCTACAAAGTATAAGTAAGGGATCCACATACCCAATCCTCATATAGTCTTCTATGATTGCTAGTACTCAAAGCATATTTTTAAAACAAATGGCATCCATCAAACACAGAGAAAGATAGGGGCTCAATGTTTCGCCTCCCAACTCATTTATCATAGAGATAATTGTCAACAATAATAAATCATGATCAAATATATTTGACTGGCCATATGTGCCTAGATTTTTTCCCCACCACATGACGCTTCCCAACTAGAGAATAATTGAGGTTAAAATGAGAATGTATACAATTGACTCTTGCATAAAAGTAAATACTTGAAAGTAAAAGATAGGCCCTTCGCAGAGGGAAGCAGAGGTTGTCATGCACTTTTAATTTTTTTGATACCCAAGCTCTTAATGCAAAGGAACGTCACGTTATATTGCCCCTTATGATAGCAACCTTATTATGCAGTCCGTTGCTTTTAGTACTTTGCCATCACAAGTTTGTACAATGCTTATTTTCCCTTACAATAAAAGATCAAACATATTTAGGAGCAATTTTTATTGTTTTATGCACCGATGACAACTTACTTGAAGGATCTTATTCAATCCATAGGTAGGTATGGTGGACACCCATGGCAAGAAATTGGGTTTAAGGGTTTTGGAATGAACAAGCAATATCTCTAATTAGTACGAATTTTTGTCTAGCAAAAGATCCTAAGCAAACACCACATGTTGGAGGATCCATAACAATATAACTTCTCGGGGTTGAGCTTGATCTGGAATCGGCGCAAGTTGGCAAATGTTTCTCTGAGGTCTTCCAGCAGGGTGCCGTGCTTCTTCGTCTTCACCACAATATCGTCTACATAGACGTGGGCATTTCTGCCGAGTTGCCTGAGGAGGCATTTCTGCATGCAACGCTGAAAAGTGGCACCGGCATTCCTCAAGCCGAATGTCATAGTCAGGTAGCAGAAAGCTCTGAATGGTGTGATGAAGGCGGTCTTCAGGCGGTCGGCTGGGTCCAACTTGATCTGGTGGTATCCTGAGTAGGCATCCAAGAAACTCAACAGCTCGCATCCGGCTATGGAGTCTATCACTTGATCGATCCATGGTAGGACAAACGGATCTTTGGGGCAGGCTCTGTTGAGGCTGGTGTAGTCTATACACATACGCCATTTATTGTTCTTCTTCAACACCAAGACTGGGTTGGCAAGCCACTCTGGAAAAAACACCTCCATAATGAAGCCGGCGGCCAGGAGCCGGGCTATCTCTGCTCCTACGATCCTTCTCTTCTCCTCCGACAGTCGGCGGAGAGGCTGCTTGACTGGTTTCGCGTCCGCTCGGACGTGTAGCTTGTGCTCGGCGAAATCCTTCGGAACACCCGGCATGTCCTTTGGAGACCATGCAAAGATGTCCCGATTCTCATGGAGGAAGTCGACGAGCTCGCCTTCCTATTTACTGTCCAGGTTTGCACCAATGACAGCAAACCTCTCCGGGTTCTCCGGGTCCAGAGGTACTTCTTCGTCTCCTTGGCCAGCTGGAAGGAGCCCTGAGAATCATACTCCTTGGGGCTGGGGGACAGGGCCAGCTGCTTGCCGGCCATGGCCACGACTCGGTCCAGCATCTTCTTCTCTTCAGCAACCACAAGGGACTCGGCCAGTCGGCTGCTGGCTGCAGCGCACTCGATGGACTTCTTGTAGTCTCCGGCTATAGTGATGATCCCCTTTGAACTCGGCATCTTCATCTTGAGGTAGGCGTAGTGGGGCACAACCATGAACTTGGCCAGGGCTGATCGGCCAAGCAAGGCGTGGTAAGGGCTTTCTAGATCCACTACTTCAAACCAGATCGCTTCTCGGCAAAAGTGATCCTTGTCTCCGAAGAGAACATCCATCTTGATCTTGCCGATTGGGGAACAAGACAGGCCGGGTACGATGCCGTGGAACACAGTCCGGCTTGGCATGAGCTGCTTCGCCTTGAGGTTCAACTTCTCCATGGTGTCGCGGTACATTATGTTGATGCTGCTTCCACCACCAATCAGCACGCGGGAGAAACGGGCAGCTCGCCTTTTCGTCACGAGGGTGACGTCCAACACCAATGCGTAGGATCCGGGAGACGGCATCACCTCTGGGTGATCGGCCCGGCTCCAGCTGATAGGCCTTTCAGACCAATGCATGAACTCAGGGTTGCTGGAGGCGACCGCATTGACTTCTTGGTGCTGTCGGCGCCGACTGCGCTTATCTTCAATCTGGCTCGTGAAGACGATGTAGGCGGCGTGCTCATCTGGGAACTCATCCTAAATGGCTCCGACTACTGGTCGAACAGCCGGCTGTTGAGGGGCTGGAGGCGGCGGGCCGGGAGGCGGAGGTGGCACCAGCCCCTCGCCCTTGGAGATCCGCGTGAGCCAATGGCACTCCCGGGTCGTGTGGTTGGACGACTTCGCGCCGCTATGAAACTTGCAGGGGGCGTCGAGAGTATGCTCGTAGGAGAAGGCCGGCTGCCAAGCCGGCCTGCCGCCCTTCTTCTTGGGAGCGGGCCGCTCTTCGGGCTGCTCGTCTTCGACGGTGGCCACCTGCCGACTGGTGGAAGGCGGCATAGGGGCCTTGCGCTGGTGATCGTTCTGGTAGGGGCGTCGGTTGGAGTCACCAGCCGGCGTCTTGGGAGCCGGAGCGAGCACCTTTACAGAGGCGTCCACTCGGAGTTCGGTCTTCATCGAGGAGTCGGCCGTGGCGTACTTGTCTGCTATGATCAGCAGCTCGTCGAGGGTAGTCGGCTCGTCGTAGAGGAGTCGGTGCTTGAGGAGGGTGCCCTCTCGGCACCCGGCGGTGAAGTATTCTATGGCTTGAACCTCGTGCACCCCCTCGCAGGAGTTGCGGAGCTCGGCCCAACGCATGAGGTAGTCGCGAGTCGATTCGTGGGCCCTTGGATGCATAAGGAGAGCTGGTGAGGCTTGGGAGGCCGCTTGTATGTGCTGGTGAAGTTGCGGACGAAGACTTCCGTGAAGTCTAGCCAGCTGTTGACACTGTAGGGCTTGAGCCTGTTCAGCCAGGTGCGTGCCGTGCCTTGAAGCATGAGAGGGACGTACTTCACGGCAATGCGCCTGTTGCCGTTTGCTATGCTAACTGCGGTAGAGTAGTCGATCAGCCAATCTTCCGGCTTCACGGAGCTGTTGTATTTTGGCGTGTCTCTAGGGAGTGAGAACCCCTTGGGGAAGAGCTCGTCGCGGATGCGGGGGCCAAAGCAAGGCGAGTCGACATCATCTTCTTCTTGTAGCGCCAGGGATCGCGCTAGGCGGTCGATCCGGTGGCGGGCGTCATTCTCGCCGACTCCTTCACGGTGGCCTAGTCGGCCACCGAGAGTCGGATGCGTGACAGGCGGTGGGGTGGGATATCTCTCCCCACGAGGAGGGGGAGAGGCGGATTGCCTTGTCGTTCCACCGCTCGGGGGCGGCTTTCTGCGTCGCGCTCAATGGTGATCCGAGTCCGGCTGCGGCTAGCAGCCGGCTCCTTGTCTTTCCTTGCGCGGGCGCCGCTTGCAGTCGGCGTCCGGGATGTCGCGGCGTGTTCTCGGCGTGGGGGAGGACTCTCAGCGCGGGCGCCGGCTTCATGCCGTTCTGCGGCCGTGTCGATCAGCTGCTGGATGCGTCTAGTCATGTAGGGGAGCTCATCAACCCCCAGCCCGTTCAGCTCTTCTGCGGCCGCCTGAGTGGCACGCAGGTTCTCGAGTGGCGTGGCATAGACTGGGCAGTCTGCTCCCAGCAATCTGGCGATGGCCGCGCCGCGCTTCTTGACGAGGCCGGGTCGGCTCGGCCCGCCAGGAGGCGGCGTACCAAAGGCGGCTCGGTCGACTTCGCGCTGGTGAGCCTCAGTGAGGCGTCTCATGGATGCTATCTTCTGGCCCTCTACGATGAGGGCGAGGCGGCGTGCCTCCAGAGTCTCGGCGTCGGCGTCGGCCGGGATGGGGACGGACAAGTCGTGCAGCGCCGCTTGTAGGGCATCGTGGGCGTTCTCGCCCGAGACGGTGCCGTGGCTGATGACCAGCACCTCAGTGACAGCGCTGCTGCCACTGTCAGCTCGAGGGAGAGGGTCGTCGATGATCACCACGTCGGTGGGGAAGGCGTCAAGCGATGCCGTGTCGGAGTCGACAAGCATCGGGTCGGTGGAGCCGACCGACTCCAAGTCCACAGCAAGCTCGCTGGAGACGTGAAGCTGGTCGAGGAGGCTGACGAGGCGGCTCTCGGTGTAGTCTGTGCCCGCGTCGGACGCGGGCTCGTCGGAGATGCGAGTCTCGCCAGGAAGGTCGGCGAGGCAGCTCACCGCGTAGGCGTCGTCGACGCCTTGCTACGCGTCAGGGCAAGCGCCATCGGGCGTAGCGGGCTGGCTACGCCCGCGGGGGAGGAAAAGGGTTCCCGTCTAGAACAGGTCTCCGGACGACGGTGCACCTGGCCCCATGATGGGCGCAAAATGTCGGGTGGTAGGTGCGACATATGCCAACGGGTGGCTTATCATTGTGGGAGCCAGTAAGACATCGCCGGTGCCTGGAAATGGGATAAGGCGAAGACATGCACGCCGGCGAATCTTACCCAGGTTCGGGGCTCTCCGTGGAGATAACACCCCTAGTCCTGCTCTGCGGGGTCTCCGCGTGATCACTAGATCAACACAAGTAGCTACAAGTGCTCCTTGAGCTGTTTGGCTAGGGGAGGAAGAAGGGCAAGGCTAGCTCTCCTTTTCTCTCTATGTGGTGTGTCAAACTCTATCAGATCAACCCTTTGCATGGGTGTCCCGGGGGATTTATATAGGCCTACCCCCTAGGGGTACAATGGTAATCCGGCAGGGCGCAGGTCCCAGCCGTCAGTGTATGTGCTCGCCGGCTTCTCCGCCGGCCATTGGGGCCCGCCGACTGGTAGGTCCCACCAGCTGCCGGCCTCTTGGCCGACAGGCCGGCCCCACCGCCTGGGGGCCTTGTCGGCGGCTGGTTACTGTTGCCTCGCCCCTGATGACGAGGGCTTTGTCAAGGTGAGCGTGGCTACAGTGTCGCCGCCTTGCGGGCTCTCACTGTAGCCTCACGTCGTCTTGTCTCCTTAATGATGCACATGTTTCGAGGGAGGGAGGCAGCCGGCTATTGGGAGCCGGCTACGCCCCAGGCCGACTAGGGGAGGCCGGGCTGCCTTCGAGCGTCTCTCTGGCTAAAGGGGCCCGCCGCCCGCGGGCCGTACTGGTGCCTGTCGTGGGTGACGTCGAGGTCAACATGGCTACAGTGCCGCGCCGGACGGGGGAAGGCTGACCCGTACGGCGCCCTGTGGCCATGCATGTTCCGGGATTCGGGGGTAGTAAGCAGTATTGTGGCCATGCCCCGTCTTATCACCGTTATGTGGGCGCAGTCTTGGTGGGTGCAGTCTTGGCCGGCTTCTGGGAGTTGGCCTTCTTCATGGCCGGCTTCTAGGAGTCAGTCCTCTTGGGGCCGGCTTCCTGGAGTCGGCCGTCTCGTAGCTTTCTTTGGGAAGGTTTTTGAGGCCGGGTCGCCTTCTGGTAGTCGGCCTTGGGTATAGCCGGCCAGAGGAAGGCGGCCCCATGCTCTGGATGCTTGAAGGCTCGATTGGCCTGATAATTTTTCGAAGAGCCAGGGGGAGTCGGTTAGGCTACCCATGGCCATTTACTCTGACAGTTGTGTTCCTTGTCCAACTTCAACTAATTTTCTCAAGTTTGAAAATAATTAATGGGTATTCACAATCATAAAAGATTTCCAAGATAATATATTTGCATGTGAAAGTTCTCTTCCTTATACTAATCATTCATGAATTGCTTGTATGACCAATATTGTGATTGTCAAGCTTCAAAAGATTTCACTTTCTAAACTCAATGTGAAGCTACTACTAGGCATGATATGAACATATAATTTCAGCCTCATGATATTCAATTTATTCAACAATTTACTCATAGGATATAAGTGAAGCACAAGAGTAAATGACAAACTACTACAAAAAGATATAAGTGAAGATCAAATGAGTAGTTAAGTAAATAGGTAGCTGTGTGAGGACTCTCTCTTATTTAAAAAATATTAGATATAAGTATTTTATTAAAACAACAAGCAACAAAATAAAATGACATTTCAAGAATAGCACAACTCATGTGAAGAAGCAAAAACTTAGGCTCAACCGAGGCTAACGGATAATTGTTGATGAATAATGGTGGGATGCCTACCCAGGCATCCCCAAGCTTATATGTGTGAGACTTCTTGGAATATTATCTTGGATGCCTTGGGCATCCCCAAGCTTGAGCTTTTGTGTCTCCTTAATTCCTTTTATATCATGGTTTCCCTAAATCCTAAAAACTTCATCCACACAAAACTCAACAAGAACTCGTGAGATAAGTTAGTATAAATCAATGCAAAACCTTATCATTATCTACTGTAGAAAATCACTAAAATTATAATTTAACATTGCATACTAAATGTCTCTGCATATTTAATACTCCTATGTTCAAATAGAATCATTAAACAAGCAAACATATGCAAACATAACAGCAATCTGTCAAAACAGGATAGTCTGTAAAGGATGCAAGAAAATTCATACTTCTTTAACTCCAAAATTCTGAAAATTTACCACACTGTAGAAAATTTATAATATCTTATTATGAATTAAATTCAACATTTTATCACTTTTTGACTTTTCTCAAGAATTCATGGACTAGCGTGCAACTTTCTGTTTTCAAACAACCACATATAGACTTGCAAAATAAGCATGGTAAAGGCTATACTTGACATTTCTATTAAAATTAAAGATGTGAAACATTATTATAAATAACAATAAGAAAATACTACGAAAATAAATTGACGCTCCAAGAAAAACACATATCATGTGACCAATGAAAACATAGCCCTAAGTAAGGTTACCGATATTGTTGGAGACGAAAGAGAGGATGCCTTCCGGGGCATACCCAAGCTTAGTTGCTTGGATCTTCCTTGGACATTACCTAGGGGTGCCTTGGGCATCCCCAAGCTTAGGGTCTTGTCACTCCTTATTCTCCTCATATCGACATCTCACCGAAAACTTGAAAACTTCAATCACACAAAACTTAACGGAACTTCGTGAGATAGGTTAGTATGATAAAGAGCAAACCATTCACTTTCTGTCGGTGGGAACAACACCTATGGGATCACTGGAATCCCTTCTACGGTTGGCGGGCGCGGGGTCGTGAGAAGAGCAGGTCTAACAGGAAGCACACAGATCGTTTACCCAGGTTCGGGCCGCGAGGATGCGTAATTCCCTAGTCCTGCTTTGGTGGATGTATTGAGTGTTCTTGTGTTCTTGAGCTAGCTACGGGGTGTAACTTGCCCAACAGAGCCGAATCCCCTTCCAGTATGCCATGGGCCTCCTTTTATAGTTGAAAGGGGCTGCCAAAGTGGCACACAGAAGGTGGAAAGGTCTACAGTGCTGCGAGCTTATCGCCCGTATTACAGGACAAGACACATTTAATGCATCGCTTAGGTGTCCCTTAACTTTATCGGGGACGGGAACGAGGCTCGTCCCGTCCGTCGCCGCCTCGCCTTGCTTCGACACGTGCCCAGGCCGGCGATGCATGTGGCGCCATGTAGGCAGGCAGGCAACTGAGGTGGCGCGGTGGTAGGGTCTTCACGAAGATTTGCATGACACCACGCAGGTGCTTGCTGAGTTGGCTTGGAAGCCGCCCGTCGCCACGCAGGTGCCTGCCCAGCTGGTTGAGCTAGCAGCTGCTTGCGAACGGCGGCGGAGTCTTGGTCGACGTGGGCCTGGCCGTGGCCCCGCTGATGTCCTCGGCAAGGGCCTTGCAGGGGGCCCGGCAAGGGTCTTGCCGTGGCGTTGCAGTCGTCCCCGGCAAGGCGCTTGCTGGGGGTCTTGTGGATTCCCTCGGCTGGGATCCCGCCGAGGGTCGCCGTCTTCTGGTCCTCATATTCTCTCACATGTTTATGATCTTGACAGATATCTGCATGCCACCGCGGAGGTGCCTCCCGAGCCTTGGTTCCAACGTAGCTGTTGGCGGCGTTTGGAGCTCTTGGGCTCGAGGGTGGCTCGCTCTGCCGGTGTTGGGCGGGCTGCCCCGGCAAGGCTCTTGCCGGGGGAACCTGCTTCGCCCCTCTGTTCTTTGGGTTCTTGGTCTTGGCGTTGTCTTGGGCTTCGGTTTCTCTCCGGCTTCCCTCCTTTGCCCTGCTAGGTGTGGCCGTGGCGCGCGGCTCCGACTGCCCGTGCACAAGTAAAGGGGTACAAAGGAGTGCCCCTACTTTTGTACACCGACAGGAGCCCCCGGGCCTAGGCCACACATAAGCGCGACGCGTTGTTGGGCCAGGCCCAGAATGGTGCGCGGGCAGGCGGGGCAGATTTTTACCGGAGTAACTATTTCCTCTGCTATGCTTCCCCACGACCCGCGTTGAACGCGCGACGTGGGGGGGTCGGGCGTGACGTGGGGGTCATGCGTGGTGCGGTCTCTGCACGCATGCGTCACGTCGCAGTTAATGGGAAAGGAGGCGGGCCGCGCCTTCCCCTAAAAAGGGATAACCACGGGCACGCTGCTCACTTTACCCCCCTTACTGCGTCTTCTCCAATCTCAGAGCCCCTGCCGCGTCTTCGTTGTACTCCGCCCCTTGCTTCTCGCAGCTGCCATGGCTCCCAAATCCACCAAGGGCAAGGGAGTGGCCAAAGATGCTGGGGCGACGGAGCCGCGGAGAGTGAGCAGGCGGCGTGACGGACGCAGCTCGCCTACTTCCCCTCGACGGTCGATGTGTTTGAACTCCGGGACTGCTTCAAGCCCCTGTGGGGGTGCAAGACGGGGGAAGAGAGACGACGGGGCATCCAGCCATGCATGTCATCCCCGCCAATTGCGCCGAGGCCGCCCCAAATCGGTATCCATTCTTCGTCGATTACTTCTCTTGCGGCCTCTGCCCCCCCCCCTTCTCTGATTTCTTCAATGACGTCATGCACACCTACGGCTTCCACCTTTTGGATTTTACTCCAAATGCTATGGCGTGCATGGCTCTCTTTGCGCACCTCTGCAAGGGTTTCGCCGGGGTGCATCCCAACACGATGCTCTTCCACCACTACTTCTTCCCTCGGATCCAACCGGGGGGTGCCATTTCCGGTTGCGTCGCCTGGATCCCACGGTCCAAGGGGGCATACCCGGAGGGCGCTTAGAAGGAGAGGTGGGAAGAATGGCGGGGCTGGTGGTGCTGGATTGAGGAGGATGATCCACAAGATTTCTGCCGGGTCCGCCAGGCGCCGCCGGTTCGACGGAGCGACTGGAGAGATGTTGATGCCGATGATGCGAAGCTCACGGTCGCCACCACCAGGATTCTTCGCCTCACCGAGGCCGGGGCTCACCCTTGAGATTATCGGGGCGGATTTCATCCGCCGCCGGATCGCTCCGCTGCACAACAAGGGGAGGTCGGCCTGGCTCTTCACGAACGCCGCCGACATCATGAGGCTTCGCTCCGGCCTCGACCACAACTTCACGGTGATGGGGCATGCCCACTTCTGCCAGCGGCTCTTTCAGCGACGTGAACCGCAATGGCAAGGTCGAGCGGTCTGGCAAGGCCGCGAGGGCCGCCGCGAAGGGCGGCAAGGTCGCCAAGGGGCCCTTGTTTAAGTTGCCGGCGGGAGTGGTCCCGCTGAGCAACAACTCTCGCCGGACTGACATCATCGCCATGATGCCGGACTTCAACGCGCATGGCCTTGACCCGAGCTGGGTCGAGCCAGAGGAAATTCAAGTGCAGGAGTTCTTCAACACCTTGCAAGAGGGGTACGTCACCGACGAGTCGCGGCTCGTCCAGGACACCACCCAGGCGGAGCTGGACTACATCGCCGCCAGGGTGGTGGAGGCAGAGCTCACCAAGGAGGCCGGCAGCGTGGAGGACAAGGCCACGACAGAGGCGGAGGAGAAGGAGCTCGCCCAGTGGGCGGAGGAAGCTGGGGAGGCCAGCAGCGCCAGCACCGGGGTCCCTCTTGTCAAAGATGTGGTCGACGAGTCGTCGGAGGAGGAGGCCGAGGCTGTCGACCCTCCGGCCACGGAGAGAGGGCGGGTCCTGCGGCGGGCCACCTCTTGTGAGCCGGTTCGGCCCTGCAGGGTCGTGCAGCCTCGGCAAGCTCACGAGGCGTCCTTGCGCCAGACGAGGGCCACGGCTACGAAGAAATCGGTGAAGGCCGCGGTGGTGAAGGAGAAAGCATCTGCCTCCTCTTCATCCAAGCACGTCCAGACTCCGCCTTCCTCCCCTCCCCCGGCAGACATTGATGCGGACGTCGATGCGGAGGTCACCTTTGACTTCGGGTCCCTCAGCCTAAGGAGGAAGAGGAAAGCAGCAGAGGAGGAGGTGGAGGACGAGTAAGTATCTTGTCCCTTTCCGTCATCTTCGTTTCCTCGGATCATGCCACTTATCTTGATTCGTCTTCATCTTTGTAGGGATGCAGGGACACTGGCCCAGAGGGTGAAGAGGGCTAGGGCTTCGGCGAGCGGCCAGCCCCCGGTAGGCACTTCCGGCACACCGCTGGTGGTGATGAGCAGTCCGGACGGCAGCCCCCGGCACAGCCCCCAGCGTAAGTTCACCGGTCACCCCTTGTCGACATGTGTTGGGGGCACGATCTCTTGGTGCTGACCTTGCCACGGTTGCAGGAGGAGGACAGCAGTAGGAGGAGCCACAGAGGGCTACCCCCAACATGCCGCCCCCATCGACTACGCCGCCCCGAGGGGCGTCCCCGGCAAGGGCGCCAAGCACCGAGCCCATGCACACAGAGGAGGAGGAGGAGGAGAACCTGGGCGCTGGTGGCTTCGCCTCAGCGCCAAATGTTGGCGGGGAGGGGACTTCTGCTTCCCATCCCGGCACGGGTAAGTCGCTCGCCTTCCATCCCTGTTCTTTTTCTGTTCTTTCTGAATCTTGGTCTTGGCTTTGCCTCATCCCCCTCCTTGGTATCCAGATCCCCCGTCGGCAGACCAGGAGGACATAGACACCGTCATCGAGGATGTCGCCAAGGCCGCCGAGGCGGAGGCCGAGAAGATCGCCGCCGAGGAGGCCGCCAAGGGCGCTGCTGAGGACGCCGCCAAGGGGCCTGCCGAGGAGGCCGGCAAGGCCGCTGCCGAGGAGGAGGTGGTTGTTGACCAGCCTTCCTCCTCCACTGCCTCTGGCTCCGACAGGTATCTGAGGGTGACCGACGACCTTTTCGTCCACCTCCCAGGGTCGTCGAGCTCCAGGGCGCCCGTCGAGGGAGAGGTGTTCGACGAGGAGGTGCTTGCCGCCGCCGGGCACAAGGTTGTTGACAAGCCGAGCACCGGTGGCGACGGTTCTCAGGAGGAGCGACTTCTCCAAGCCATGGGCGCCAATTTCCGGAAGCTCCAGGCGCTCCACTGCGCCCGCCTGGACAAGGCCAAGTCCAGGATGGCAATGGTGGACAAGGCGGAGGCGGACCTCAAGGTGCGCGTCGCCGAGACGCAGACTTCGTTCCGCCAGGCTTGCGAGGAGCTGAAGGTCGCCCAGGGTGAGCTGGCCAAGCGCGATGTGGAGCTCACCATGAAGCGGGCCGACATTGAGAAGGAGACGGTGGAGGGCTTGGCCGCCGCAGCCGAGGCCGCTCGAACCCAGCACCAGGCCGCGCTGAACTCCCACGAGGAGGATCTTGCCGCGCGTGAGGAGAAGCTTGCCGCAACGCTCCGCGGCAAGTTCGAGGAGGTGGAGAAGCTTGTCATGCAGCAGACCCAAGAGCTGGAGCAGAGGCACAGGGAGGCGCTCGATGCCCAGGCTCTGGTTCACGCCGACAAGGTGAAGGAGCTGGAGGTGGAGCGGGACGGGCTGAGGACCAGACCCTGGAGCTGGCCGAGGAGAAGAACACGCTTAACGGTGCCCTGGTGGAGGCACAGGGCGCAGTCCTTGGCAAGGCTGAGCAGCTCTCCAAGGCCAACGACTCCATCAAGGACCTGAAGCTGAAGCTGGAGGGCCTTGAGGAGACGCTTTCGGAGGTCAGGGCCCGGGAGGAGACCCTGACCAAGAATCTTGAGGAGGAGAAGCTGCTGCGGACGAACGAGGCTGCCAACCACAAGGATTTTGTGGAGGGCGAGAACCGCTGGATCCGCCGCCTCGTGGACGTCGCCGGCAGGATCACCACACAGCTGGCTACCATGGGGATGCCAAATGTGAGGTATGCCCCGGTGCGCAGCGGGAGTCCCAACGCCAAGCTGACCCTATTCTTTGAGGGCGTCCTCGGGGCCCTGGAGCAGCTTCACTCCAACCGGGAGGCCTCCCTGGCCGATGAGTCCCGGAGGCTTTGCCGGGGTGCCATGACCAAGGTCCTCGCCAAGGTGGCGCACTGGAATCCTGACCTCGACTTCAAAGCTGTGCTGGAGAGCTTGCCGGAGGATGCGGACATCGCGGCGCTCAAGGAGCGTATCAAGCCCATCATCAGACGCATCGACGGAATCCAGAGGGTCGAGGGCCAGCGCCGGGATTAGGCACCCCGTTTCTTTTCGTTGCTGCAGGTTCACAACCAAGACAATTTTTATCTTTAGTTCGAACTACGGCAACAAGTGATGTAATATAACTCTGCAGTACTTTTGATACAATGCATGTTATTTTCCTGTTCTATTTTCCTTTGTATGTCCACCCTACGTTAACCCGGTAGGCTTGCCAGCGCATAAACCCAGGGCGGCGTCTTGAGGACGGATCCCCAATGGCCTGCCGGGTGTGCTTGCTGCCGGGCGAACCACCTTACCACCCTTAACGCGGCCGCTCAAACTGTCGAGCTTGACTCGAGTCAGAATCGAGAGCGTTGCCGGTTGCGGAAGGCTACCCTGCCACTCTCGACGCGGCCGCTTGAGCTGTTGAGCGGACTCGAAACAGAACAAGGGCATTGCCAATCGCGGGAGGGCCCCTTTGCGTGCAGGTTTTCCATACAAAGAACAAGATCTCTGAGGGAAATAACCTTATATAAAAAGGAAATATTTGAAGTTCAGCATGACTTAGCTTTCATGTCGCCGCACTGGCGCCCTTCGCGCTTGCAGGCAGCGCCGTTCTTTTGGCCGTCTTCTTCTCCGGAAGCCATGGCCACGAGGAACTGTTAAGCTGGTTGCTAAACCAAATTCTCACAACCGCTCGCCCCTACCTGGCGCGCCAAAGATGTCGGTGGGAACGACACCTATGGGATCACTGGAATCCCTTCTACGGTTGGCGGGCGCGGGGTCGTGAGAAGAGCAGGTCTAACAGGAAGCACACGGATCGTTTACCCAGGTTCGGGCCACGAGGATGCGTAATACCCTAGTCCTGCTTTGGTGGATGTATTGAGTGTTCTTGTGTTCTTGAGCTAGCTACGGGGTGTAACTTGCCCAAAAGAGCCGAATCCCCTTCCAGTATGCCATGGGCCCCCTTTTATAGTCGAAAGGGGCTGCCACAGTGGCACACGGGAGGTGGAAAGGTCTACAGTGTTGCGAGCTTATCGCCCGTATTACAGGACAAGACACATATAATGCATCGCTTAGGTGTCCCTTAGCTTTATCGGGGACGGGAACGAGGCCCGTCCCATCCGTCGCTGCCTCGCCTTGCTTCGACACGCGCCCAGGCCAGCGATGCATGTGGCGCCATGTAGGCAGGCAGGCAGCCGAGGTGGCGCGGTGGTAGGGTCTTCACGAAGATCTGCATGCCACCACGCAGGTGCTTGCTGAGTTGGCTTGGAAGCCGCCCGTCGCCACGCAGGTGCCTGCTCAGCTGGTTGAGCTCGCAGCTGCTTGCGAATGGCAGCGGAGTCTTGGTCGACACGGGCCTGGCCGTGGCCCCGCTGATGTCCTCGACTAGGGCCTTGCCGGGGCCCGGCAAGGGTCTTGTCGTGGCGTTGCAGTCGTCCCCAGCAAGGCGCTTGCCGGGGGTCTTGTGGATTCCCTCGGCTGGGATCTCGCCGAGGGTCGTCATCTTCTGGTCCTCATATGCTCTCACATGTTTATGATCTTGACAAAGATCTGCATGCCACCGCAGAGGTGCCTCCCGAGCCTTGGTTCCAACGTAGTTGTTGGCGGTGTTTGGAGCTCTTGGGCTCGAGGGTGGCTCACTCTGCCGGTGTTGGGCGGGCTGCCCCGGCCTTGCCGGGGCTACTGAGGCTGCCCCGGCAAGGGTCTTGCCGGGGGAACCTGCTTTGCCCCTCTGCTCTTTGGGTTCTTGGTCTTGGCGTTGTCTTGGGCTTCGGTTTCTCTCCGGCTTCCCTCCTTTGCCCTGCTAGGTGTGGCCGTGGCGCGCGGCTCCGACTGCCCGTGCACAAGTAAAGGGGTACAAAGGAGTGCCCCTACTTTCGTACACTGACACTTTCGTACTGTCAAAGACAAGATTCATAATTGTTCTCACACAATGCCTACTGTGCCTTACCATTTCCACAATTTATATTGAGCAACACAAGCCATGGAAACTAGAAAACAAGCAAACTATGCATTGAAATTAGAATCTGTCAAAAACAAAACAGTTTGTAGTAATCTGAACAATGACCATACTTCTATAAGTTAAAAAATTCTGAAAAAATAGTGCAACATAGAAAATTTGTATGTCAATCATCTGTAAAAATTCATAATTTTATCACATTCCAGTGAATTTGAACAATTCTATTACTGGAAGCAAAAGTTTCTTTTTTGCACAGAATCGAGTCAACTATCATCCACACTATCCCAAAGGCCTTACTTGGTACTTTATTGAAACAAAAGCTATAAAACATGATTACTACAGTAGCTTAATCATATGAACACACAAAAACAACAGGTTTATGTCGGATGTGGGGTTCCGGCAAACCCTCAAGGTTCAAACTCTGGGGTGCGCGCGAAGTCTTTCCCTCCTACCGATCCACGCCCTAGCTCTCTAAGATCTTGCGACGAACTCGCAACACACAGAAGGCACGAGATTTATAATGGTTTGGGCCACCATTATGGTGTAATACCCTACTCCGGTGTGGTGGTGGTGGATTGCCTCTTGGGCTGATGAACAGTACAAGGGGAAGAACATCCTCCTGAGGTTGAGGTGTTCTTGTGCTAGGGTAGGCTCTCGATCGGATCAGATCAAGTTCAGATCAAGACGAGATCAAGACCAGATGAAGACGAGATGAAGATCAGATGCCCCTACTGTGGTGGCTAGTTCTACTTATATAGGCCGTGGTCCTCTTCCCAAATATCGAGCGGGAAGGGAGCCAACAACGGCGGGCCAATTTGAAGGGGAACAGCTAGTACAAGCTATCCTGACAAAAGCGGTCTTCGCCTGCAAAAGGCTCTGGTAGTGACGCCGTCTTGGGCTCCACGATGACCTCCGTCTTGCCGTCCTTCTGGTCTTGGTCTCGTTGCACCGATATGGCAACCTTTGCCTGATGCCACGGTACTCCTCGCCTGCGCTTGCCTCCTTAGCACCAAAGAGGAAAGAAGGACGCTGCGCGCGCTGGCGCCCGCCTGGCGCCCGCCTGATGCGGATCGTCATGGCTCACATCACGAAAGCCTCGTGAGGTTTGCCCCGCCTTGATATCTCCGCTCCTCGTGAGCCTGCCTGTCTAGGCCACTCCTGAGGAGGTCTTGCGTCGTCCGCCTCGCGAGGCTTGGCCCCTCGCGAGGGTCTTGGATGCTTTGCTGATGAAGATGGGCCGTATGGGCCTGCTAGCTTAGCCACGCCGTGGGCCGCAGGCAGGCAAGTCTGGGGACCCCCGTTCCCAGAACGCCGACAATAGCCCCCGAGCCCAAGGTGCGCTCGGGCTTGGCTTCACGGCGAAGCCAAGGGTCAAGTACGGAGCACCGCAGGCCCCAAAAGCCTGTGGCCTCGGTTGACGCGTGGCGGTTGATTGGACGTGGGCGTCTCCGCTTCCCCACGCTGCCTCGGCAACTGCCTGACCTGACAAAAGGCTGGCGCAGGCGGTACTTGCCTTCATTGCTTCTACCTCGCCTCGCTCCAGATCCCCTTTCTCGCTCCTCGCCACC
This sequence comes from Triticum aestivum, assembly GCF_018294505.1. Lineage (NCBI taxonomy): Eukaryota > Viridiplantae > Streptophyta > Magnoliopsida > Poales > Poaceae > Triticum > Triticum aestivum. Next base: position 413,548,273 of record NC_057811.1, read on the forward strand.
GCTACCTCCGGATCCGCTCCAGTCTCATCCTGCATCTGCGATCCATGGCGCCGCGCAAAGTCAGGACTTCCTCGGCACCGGCCTGGTATGAGAGGGCTCTTGAAGCGCCCACCATCACGGAGAAGAGCCTCGCCTCCGTGCGCTTGCTGACGGTGGGTGAGAGCAATGAGTGGGGGGAGACCGAGCACCGGCTTGCCTCCGACGCGCCGGAGCCTGAGGAAAGCACTTTCTTCCCCTTCTTCTCGAGCAGTATTGCCGTCGGGTTGGTTCCTCCCTTCTCCGATTTCTTTTATGAGGTCCTCGACCACTACGGGCTGCAGGCATTGCATCTCCATCCCAACTCTGTCCTCCTCCTGTCTATCTTCGCCTACTACTGTGAGGCGTATCTGGGCGTGATGCCATCCGCGGCGCTCCTGCGCCACTTCTTCTTCCTCCGTGTCAGCGAGGGGCACATCTCCGGATGCGCTAATTTCATCGCATCCGGCAAAGCCAACTCGATCTCGAGCACCGGGAAAAGGGCCGACAACATTCGATCCAAATGGGTCATGGTGGACGCCAAGCATGCTGATCCGCGTCTGGCGTTGCCAACGGTGGCGCCCTCTTCCAACGGGGGGTGGCCCAAGGCGGAGCTTGCTGATGAGCGGGCATCGTTAGTGTTGGGGCAGATGATGACCGACTTGAAGCCGGGCAACGCGAATTCGGCCAAAGTGACGGGGGTCATGCTCCTGAGGGAGTTCTTGACGCTGCGAGTTGCCCCGCTCCAGGCGCGCACGCGCCCCCTGTGGGAGCTTGAAGAAGAGGGAAACAAGACCCGCCTAAGGCCGGGGGCCCTGCCTGACGACGAATTGGCCGTTGTCCTGCGTCTCATAGTTGGGGACAACAAGGAGTACCCGCTAAGCGCCTTTGTTCCCCTGTTCCAGCGCAGGGACCGGGAGGAATTCGTCGCCTCCAGGCCGACCTTTGACGCGGTGCGGGCTGGTGCCGCCGGCGCTCCCAGGGGTCCCTGCGGCACCGAAGCCGGTGGAGGTGTCCTCTGACGAGTCCCGTGGGGAGGAGGGAGAGGAGGTGGACTCGGAGAAGACTCTTGAAGAGGTGGGGGAGACTTCCCCTCTGAGCAAGGCCGAGATCCTCCGCACCCTACCTGACGATGCCGAGGCCGACACTCGCCAGGGGGAGAGGGGGCAGCCCCTCATCCCGACAAGGGTTAGGTCGTCGCTGGTGCCTCGCGATGCCGCCTCCGTCCCGACACCTCCTGGGGCCGGCTCCGGCTCTGCCTCCGCACCGCCTGCCGCCGTTGGAGCCCACTCGCCTGCTCCTCAGGTCCCGATGCTGTCAGGCTTCAAGCTCCCCAAGCGGAAGTATGTCGCGGTGGACCGGTAAGTGTCTTAAGCTTCGCCTTGTCCCTGTTTGTACTTGTTATTTCTTGACATTCGCCCTCGGTCGATCAGGCCGGCGCCTTTAATGAAGAGGAGGAAGGAGGATACGGCGGCCGTGCCTTCCTCCGCAGAGAAAGGAGGCAACGGCACCCGCATCTCCCCGGCCCGGTCGTCCTCGCGAAGCCAAGAGGAACATCGCCGTGTGGAATCATCCCCCATGGCCCCGCCGGCTCCGGAAGTGCCGGCGTCTGGTTCGGCTGGAGAGGTCCCGGCTGCTCCGGAACCTGCGGTCTCCCAGGCCTTGGTGACGACGTTGCCTCCTCCCACTGCTGCACCCCCACTCCCAGGTTCTTCTACTCCTGCTGTTGTTCTGGAACGCGCTCTTTCGGAGATGACCCAGTTGCAGGCGGATCTCCTGAGCGTGGACCCATGCTTGGTGGCCGGGCGCCTGGAGCTGGCTTCCGGCTGGCTTCACTCCGACTTGGCGGTTCGCGTGATGCTGAGTCAAGCCACGGCGTCTTCCGAGAAGGAGAAGCAGAGCGCCGCCAATGCTGCAGCCGATCGCGAGGTGGCACTGAAGGACGCCGAGGCCGCCCGCGACCACTGCCGAGAGCTGGAGGATGAGCTAAAGAGCCTGCGTGACGAGCGCGCCGAAGAAGCACGCTGCCGCCAAGAAAAGGAGGAGGAGGTGAAGGCCCGGGAGGACACCGTCAAGAACCGTGATGCTGAGCTGGCGGAGTTGGGGAAGACGCAGGCCGCCAAGCGCAACTGGTTGGAAGAGTTGGAGCGGAAGGCGAAGGCGAGGGAGGCCGATCTTGACGCCAAGGCGCGAGTCCTGGCCAAAGACAGCGCGGCCTTTGCCGACCTCGAGAAGAGATCTCGCAAGGCACTGAAGACGCTCTACGAGCATGGCCTGGAGAAGTCTCTAGCCACTGATGAGGACGGCCCCGCCCGGCTGCTTCCTCTCTTGGTGAATGCGCTCGAGGAAGTCGTTGACAGCATCGGTCCAATGGCGGAGGCAGAGGCTCGCTTCCTGTCCTCAGCTGCATTGACCCGCGTTTTCAGCCACTTGTACCTTCGCGAACCCAATGTTTGCCTTGAGGAGCTGCTGGAGCCTGTGGCTGAGGATGACTGCGAAGCCGCCGCCGCAGCTGTGCAAGGTCAGGTGAAGGCCCTGCTGGAGAAGTTCCGCGGCTTTGCCCCCTCACCCTTGTCTGGCGATGCCGATCCTGCGGCTGGTGGTGAAGGTGAAGACAACGTCACTCACGAAGGAGCACCTTCCGCAGGCGATGGCGGCGTCCAGGGGTGACATGCGGCTATTCTCCCGTTTCGTTCCTGCAACATGCATTAGGCCTCGTGGAGGCGTTTAGACTTTTCATTTGATATTGTGAGGACAATGTGTTTGTAATATTTGCTTCGAGATTTTGCGATTTCCTTCCTATTTGCTTTGCGTTCTGCGTCGGCAGAGTCCGGCCCTGCGCATACCTCAACCGCCATTGGGCCGACCGGAGACCGGGACAGACCAAGGAGTGAGGGGCTACGTGACCAGTTAGGCTCCTGAGTCGCGATGCTCAGGAGTCCCCCTTGACGCGCAAACAGCTTATAGGGAGAGTTCACGAGGATAGATTAATGTTCTACATCGGCAGAGCCCGGCCCCGCGCATACCTCAACCGCCATTGGGCCGACCGGAGACCAGGACGGACCAAGGAGTGAGGGGCTACGTGACCAGTTAGGCTCCTGAGTCACGATGCTCAGGAGTCCCCCTTAACGTCTCGCCGAGGCCTCGGGAGGGGCGCGCGATGCCCAGGTCCAGGAGACCTGGTTGGGTGGCGTGCGCTTGGGCATGACCCGAGTGCAGCCCCCGTGCCCAGCCCCCTCGCGCGGCTCTCCTGAGGGGAGGCGTTGCGGTGAGGCTGGACGCTGAGCTCTGGGCTCCCTGAGGTTGGTACGACCGTGGGGCCACCCCCAGTTGTTTATCACCAGCGCGTAGCATAGTGCTTCCGCTTGTGCACGGGCATAGCCGCTCCTCGGCAGTGTTGACGGCCAGCGCGGAGCATGGTGCTTCCACTTGTGCATGGGATGGGGGCCCCCTCCGGGAGGAGCCCTCGGGGCGTGTACAGCCCCGCCCTGACACGTGGCTTGCACGGCAGGGCTGCGAGGTGTATCTGGGCACTCGTGAGCCAGCGCGGGACTCATGAGGCCCTACTTCAAGGCGGGTTGCGCCTGGTCTTGAGTCTTGGTGACTGTATGTTCCTGCAAGGCGGTTAGGTGCAAGCACTCTACGTCCTCAGGTCCCGGCCCTCGAGCGAGCTCAGCCGCCGCTGGTATGCCAGGTCGCGATGCCGTGGTCAAGGCCAGGGGGTGAGGGCTGGAGAGCCAGTAAGAGCTCCTGAGTCGCGATGCTTAGGAGCCCCCCTTTTTAACGTGCAAGCGAATTGCACGGGGTGAATGGACCCGCGGCGGGTGGCGATCGAGCAAGTGATAACCGTAAGCAGGTTAAGCAGGGAAGGTAAATCAACTTGGGTAAATGCAGGAAGATACATGCCATTGGGTCCGGCCTGAGCGGCTTGGGGATGACGCAGCCCGAGGGGCGCCCCCAGCGAGGTAAACTAAATACACAAGCGAAGGGATACATGCCACAGGGACGGACCCATGCGGCCTGGGAATAATGCAGCCCGAGGGGCGCTCCCAGCTAAACGAGCTTGGAGAATGTCACCTGGTTCTGTAGACGAAGTAGAGTTGGTGCAGCTGAAGGCGTGCGTTGAAGGAACGACTCTTCACGAGCCACCGGGGTCCTGAGCCTCGGGAGGCTCTGGGGGCTCAGGAGGTTCCCTAAAGACCGTCTCCATCTCTTGCAGGACGGCGTGGTACCTGGCCTCCTGAGCCGCCAGGACACGCCGCATGATGCGCTGATAGGCTGACGCCACGCTCGGCAAGCCGAAGGGCATGCGAACGTAGCTGTGTGGCGGACGCTCGCAACGGTCCACACGCGAAGGCCGGAAACGCTCCTGAGATGCGGCCCTGTTGAGCCCTGGGACATCGATCCAGACACGCAGCCCAGCATCCTCGCCTGGATGGGGAGCTGCGCCTCGTGAGCGGCTGTCACCGCGCATGGCTCTTGCGTCTTGCAGTTCCTGAGTGGTCTTGGTGATGAACTCCTGAGTGGTGGGCACTCCTAGCCCTGTGTTCTCCTGAGGGAAACGTGCCGCGAAGCACGCCTCCAAGTGGTGCCCAAGCGCCTCCCTCGTAAGGTTGGCAAGGTCTGAGGCCCTCCAGAAGAGAGCCCCCGAGCCCTGCCCGAGGAGGGCACTGGGCGCGCCTTCCTATGCGGCAGAGGGAGGCGCCCCTGGCGCGGGCGCTGATCCTGATGAGGTTCCAGCTACGACGCCATCCTCCTGAGGTCCGGTGCGACGCAGCTGCTTCTTCTAGGGGATGGCCTCCGGAGGGCCCTCACTTCTGCTGTCAGGGTCGTCGATTGCTGCAGCTTGGAAGGCACGCTCGAGGGAGCACACCGCGTCTCTTTCTTCACACGGGACCGTGATGATCCCGCCGCTTCCTGGCATCTTGAGGACATTGTAGCCGTGATGGGTGACTGCCATGAACTTGGCCAGGGCTGGATACCCGAGGATGGCATTGTACGGTAGGCGGATGTGCGCGACGTCAAAGTCGATGAGCTCGGTGCGGTAGTTCTTGCGCTCTCCGAAGGTGACGGGCTGGCGGACCTGCCCTATCGGTGTGGTGGAACCGTCGGTCACTCCTGAGAAAGGCTTGGTAGGCTGAAGCTGCTCATATGGCACTTGAAGGTCGTCGAACGTGTCGACGGACAGGACGTTGAGTCCTGCGCCGCCGTCGATGAGGGTCTTGGTGACCTCCACATTGCTGATGACTGGAGAGCACATCATTGGGAGGACGCCAGCGGTTGCTGCGCACTTGAGCTGGTTTGCCGAGTTAAAGGTTATGGCGCACTGGGACCATTTAAGCGGGCGCGTGGCCTCGAGCTTGGGGAGGACTGCGTTCACTTCACGAGCAAACTGTTTGAAGATGTGTTGTGAAGCTGGGGCCTGCGCGCCACCCAACATGCAGGCAATTACACGCGGCTCCTGGAAGCCCCCAGCCCCCTCGTCCTGATGGTGATCGTCGTTCCTTCTTGGTGGCAGCGGCAGCGGGGGAAGACCAGCGTTGCCCTGAGGACGGTCCTCACGAGGCTGATCCCTCCAGGCGCCCTCGCGAGGATGGTCCTACCAGCAGTCCTCACGAGGCCTGTCGCGCCACTCCTGGCGCGGGCCACGGTCGTCCCAGCGTCCGCCTCCACGTCCTCCGCGGCCGTAGCCCCGGTCACTACGCTCGGGGCATCGACCGAAGCGTCCTTCGCGAATGGCTCTGAGCTCTTGACAGTCGTTGGTGTTGTGGGTGTTCAGGTTGTGGAAGGCGCAGAACGGCCGGCTGTTCTTAGATGACTCGGGCTGATCTCGGCCTCTCTTGGTGTCCGGCTCCGCTGCGAGCACATCCGCTTCCTTGCGCTTTACGTCCTTGGCCTTGGCCTTCTTCTCCTCTACTCCCGTAGCTGGCAGCTCGAGGAGGGAAAGGCGCCCCTCCTCAGCTCTCGCGCACTTGGTCGCCAGGTTGAACAGCTCCTGAGATGTGCATAGCTCCTCGTGGATAGCGAGCTCTTCCTTCATCTTGACATCACGGACGTCGTCTGAGAACGCGAAGATGATGGCCTTGTGCGTGACCTTGGGGATCTTGAGACGAGTGTTGTTGAAGCGCTGGATGTACTTCTGGAGGGTCTCCCCAAGCTGTTGCTTGATGCGGCGCAGGTCGCCCGCGGCCAGCGGGCGGTCGCGGGTGCCTTGGAAGTTGGCGACGAAGCGCTCACGCATCTCATCCCATGAGGAGATCGAGCCGTGCTGCAGGTTCAGGAGCCAGGAGCGGGCACCATCCTTGAGAGCCATGGGAAACCAGTTTGCCATGACTTTCTCGTCGCCGTTGGCTGCTTCGATGCTCAGCTCGTAGAGCTGCAGGAACTCCGTGGGATCGGCGGTGCCGTCGTAGCGGGGAGGCAGATCCGGCTTGAACTTGCCCGGCCAGGCGACGCTACGTAGCTCAGGGGTGAAGGCGCGGCAGCCAGCCATGGTTGCCGGGGCCGGCCTCGGAGGTGGAGCTTGGTCTTGATGAGGTCCGCGCACTGCCGCCGCAGGAAGCGCGCGGTCTTGACGAGGCGGTGCGGGGAGCGCTGGTGCAGCTTCCCGCGGACGAGGGATTTCTTGACAGCTTTTCTCTTCGCACGCGAGCGCCGGGCATGGTGGGTCACGCCGTGGGGCCGCGCGCCTTGGTGCCAAGGCACCGTCTTGGGGCAGAGGTGGCGGAGGTGCGCCATGAGCCTCGTCGCCCGTGGCTGGTGGAGGGTGACGGCGCCGGGGAGCCCCCTGTGGCGCGGACGAGCTCGGCGACGCGGTTGAGCCACTCCTTGTAGAGGTCGTCGACCGGGCGGTAGCACAGAAGCTCGTTCGCCACGAGAAGCGTGGCCCGCGCCTCCATGGGAGCGCGGCGCGCATGAGACGAAGAACCGGCGGGGGTCAGCGACGGAGTGGCGGTGCGGCCGTCCTGCCGCACCGATGGATGCAGCGAGGACGCCTGCTGCTCGTTCCCCGCCGGGCCGGTGGCAGCGTTGGCGGCGGGAGACAGAGAACAACGAGGTGGCCCGCCGACCGGAGCCATCTGAGCGACGCGGGCGGTGAGGGCAGCCCGGTGCTCAGCTCGAGCACGGCGAGCATCCGCCATGGAAACGACGGAGCGACGGATCGACGAGAAGGGAGCTACGGCGCACCCCTACCTGGCGCGCCAAATGTCGGATGTGGGGTTCCGGCAAACCCTTAAGGTTCGAACTCTGGGGTGCACGCGAAGTCTTTCCCTCCTACCGATCCACGCCCTAGCTGTCTAAGATCTTGCGACGAACTCGACGAACTCGCAACACACAGAAGACACGAGATTTATAATGGTTTGGGCCACCATTGTGGTGTAATACCCTACTCCAGTGTGGTGGTGGTGCATTGCCTGTTGGGCTGATGATGAACAGTACAAGGGGAAGAACATCCTCCTGAGGTTGAGGTGTTCTTGTGCTAGGGTAGGCTCTCGATCAGATCAGATCAAGTTCAGATCAAGACGAGATCAAGACCAGATGAAGACGAGATGAAGATCAGATGCCCCTACTGTGGTGGCTAGTTCTACTTATATAGGCCCTGGTCCTCTTCCAAAATATCGAGCGGGAAGGGAGCCAACGACGGCGGGCCAATTTGAAGGGGAACAGCTAGTACAAGCTATCCTAACAAAAGCGGTCTTCGCCTGCAAAAGGCTTTGGTAGTGACGCCGTCTTGGGCTCCAAGATGACCTCCGTCTTGCCGTCCTTCTGTTCTTGGTCTTGTTGCACCGATATGGCAACCTTTGCCTGATGCCTCGGTACTCCTCTCCTGCGCTTGCCTCCTTAGCACCAAAGAGGAAACAAGGACGCTGCGCGCGCTGGCGCCCGCCTGGCGCCTGCCTGATGCCGATCGTCATGGCTCACGTCACGAAAGCCTCGTGAGGTTTGCCTCGCCTTGATATCTCCGCTCCTCGTGAGCCTGCCTGGCTAGGCCACTCCTGAGGAGGTCTTGCGTCATCCGCCTCCCGAGGCTTGGCCCCTCGCGAGGTCTTGGATGCTTTGCTGATGAAGATGGGTCGTACGGGCCTGCTAGCTTAGCCACGCCGTTTCCAGAACGCCGACAGTTTAAGTGTTGGGTTGTCTCCCAACAAGCGCTTTTCTTTTATGCCTTTTAAGCTAGGCATGATGATTTCAATGATGCTCACATAAAAGATAAGAATTGAAACATATCGGGAGCATCATGAATTATATGACTAGAACATTTAAGCCTAACACACTTACTATGCATAGGGATTTTGTGAGCAAACAATTTATGGGAACAAGAATCAACTAGTATAGGAAGGCAAAAACAAGCATAACTTCAAGACTTTCAATACATAGAGAGGAAACTTGATATTATTGCAATTCCTACAAGCATAAGTTCCTCCCTCATGATATTTTTCAGTAGCATCTTGAATGAATTCAACAATATAACTATGACATAAAGTATTCTTTTCATGATCCACAAGAATAAAATAATTATTACTCTCAACATAAGCAAATTTATTATCATGAATAGTAGTGGAAGCAAACTCAACAAAATAACTATGAGGAGATACTTGATTGCCATAATCAAATTGAAAATTAAAATCATGATGAAAAGTTTCATGGTTATCATTATTCTTTATAGCATACATGTCATCACCATAATCATCATAGATAGAAATTTTTTATCATAGTCAATTGAAACCACTTCCAAAATACTAGATTCATCATTAAATAAAGCAATGACCTCTCCAAATCCACTTTCATAATTATGACAATAAGATTCAACACCCTCCAAAATAGTGGAATCATCATTACATAAAGTTGACGCTCTTCCAAACCCACTTTCATCAATATAATCATCATAAATAGGAGGCATGCAACCATCATAGTAAATATTCTCATCAAAAGTAGGAGGACTAAAAATATCATCTTCATCAAATAAAGCATCCCCAAGCTTGTAGCTTTGCATATCATTAGCATCATGGATATTCAAAGAATTCATACTAACAACATTCCAATCATGCTCATCATTTATGCCAAACATTTTATTGAATTCTTCTTTTATCAATTGAGCACAATTTTCCTTTCCATCATTTTCAAGAAACATATGATAAGGACGAATAATATGAGGCCACCTCAATTCCATTTTTTGTACTTTTCTTTTATAAACTAAACTAGTGATAAAATAAGAAACTAAAAGATTCAATTGCAAGATCTAAAGATATACCTTCAGGCACTCACTTCCCCAGCAACGGCGCCAGAAAAGAGCTTCATGTCTACTATGCAACTTTATTCTTGTAGACTCGTGTTGGGCCTCCAAGTGCAGAGTTTTGTCGGACAGTAGCAATTTTCCCTCAAGTGGATGACCTAAGGTTTATCAATCCGTGGGAGGCGTAGGATGAAGATGGTCTCTCTCAAACAACCCTGCAACCAAATAACAAAGAGTCTCTTCTGTCCCCAACACACCAAATATAATGGTAAATTATATAGGTGCACTCATTCGGCGAAGAGATGGTAATACAAGTGTAGTAATGATAGTAGATATTGATTTTTATAATAGGAACAATAAAAAACAGCAAGGTAGCAAGTAACAAAAGCGAGCACAAACGATATTGAAATGCTTGAAAATGAGGCCTAGGGTCCGTACTTTGACTAGTGCAATCTCTCAACAATGCTAATATAATTGGATCATATAACCATCCCTCAGCGTGCGATGAAGAAACACTCCAAAGTTCCTATCTAGCGGAGAACATAAGACGAAATTGTTTGTAGGGTACGAAACCACCTCAAAGTTATCCTTTCCAATCGATCTATCCAAGAGTTCGTACTAAAATAATACCAAGTTATCCTTTCCGGTCGATCTATCTAAGAGTTCGTACTAAAATAACACCATATGATACAAATCAACCAACTCTAATGTCACCTAGATACTCCAATGTCACCGCGAGTATCCGTGAGTTGGTTATACGATATGCACCTAACAGTTTCAGATTCATAATACCCGATCCAACATGAAGAACCTCAAAGTGTGCCCCAAGATTTCTACCGAAGAAACAAAGACGAGAACGTGCATCAACTCCTATGCATAGATTACCCCAATGTCACCTCAGGAATCCGCAAGTTGAGTGCCAAAACTCACATCAAGTGATCAATATGACACCCCATTGTCACCATGGGTATTCATAGAAAGACATACATCAAGTGTTCTCAAATTTATAAAAGTATTCAATCCGATAACAACAAGATCTCAAAGGGAAAAGTCAATTCATCAAAACAAGATAGAGAGGGGGAAACACAATATGATCCAACTATATTAACAAAGCTCGCGATACATCAAGATCATGCCAAATCAAGAACACGAGAGAGAGAAATTAAACAGATAGCTACTGGTACAAACCCTTAGCCCCGAGGGTAGACTACTCCCTCCTCATCATGGTGGCCGCCGGGATGATGAAGATGGACTCCGGTGATGATTTCCCCCTCCGGCAGGGTGCCGGAACAGGGTCCGGATTGGTTTTTCGTGGCTACATAGGCTTGCGGTGGCGGAACTTCTGATCTAGGGTTATTTATGGGTTTTTTGTATTTATAGGATTTTTGGCATCGGTCTCACGCTAAGATGGGCCTCGAGGTGACCCCAACCCACCAGGACGATCCAGGCCCCCCTGGCGCGCCCCGGTGTCTTGTGGGGCCCTCATGGCTCTTTTGGCCCTCCCACGAAGCTTCTAGTTCTCTTTTCTTCCAAAAAAATTGTCAAAAAGTTTCGTTGCATTTGGAGAACTTTTATTTCTGCACAAGAAACAACACCACGGTAGTTCTGCTGAAAACAACATCAGTCCGGGTTAGTTTCACTACAAAAAAATACACTTCTGTGGTGATACATGTTTGTCACAGTAGGTCACGTTTTTTTCATGCATGTACATCCATGACGATTTGATGACAGAATCAAGATAGTCATACCTGTGCTGTCATAGAAATGTTCCACGACACTACCAAAATTATCACTACTAGGAAAAACACTACCAGTACCATAGGTTTTTTGCATACCAGTAGCATGGGTTCCCGCGCTACTACTACGACGCTACAGCTAACTTTTAGCAGTAGCGTGTTTTTTACCCCGTGCTACAGCTAAAAAAGTTAGTAGTAGCGCGGTGCCACCCACGTTATCACTATTCCACACCTACTCTACTGATATCTAAATACTAGTAGCGCCCCATTTACACCTATGCTACTACTAGCCAAGTACTAGTAGCGCCACATTTTACCCCCACGCTACAACTAACTAACTAGATTTTTTTTGAAGTCAGATGCAGTATTCATGGATGGAAATCAAGACACGTCCAGTGCAAATAAACTAAGTTCACAGAACCATCTTAGCACTTGCAGCATTCATGGATACAGCATTCAACATCTCAACTCGAGATCCCATTAAACATCAGATGCAAACAACTAGACCACTTCTCTAGATGTATCTACCAAGGCTAGGAGTTCAAACGCCGGTGGATCCGAGCACTCCCTCCCGCCGGACGGTGGCGTCGAGGTCCTCCACCTCGGCGACCTCCGGCGTCGCAATGACCTGGACAATCATCTGTGCGGCGTGGTCGCCGGGCTTCACGATGAAGTCTGCCTCCGAGTGGTTGAATAGCACGACGCCCACCAGGCCGCAGTAGTCCACGTCGATCACCCATGTGCCCACGACGAGGCATGTAAGATTTACCTGAGTAGCATCAGCATATCCTCTGATCCTTGCAAGAACTTAAAGGCCAAGGTTCTTAGCTTTCTCCCCTCTGACTAGCACAAGTCCAGTAGCACCATCGATGTACATTGAATAATTAGAATGGCACTAGAGTTACACTCAAAGTAAACATTGCTTTGCATAATTTATATTAACCACGGAGAAAGCCTAAAAAATGAACTACAAAATAATCTAGCTTCACAACACTCTTAAGATGATACATTTACTACTAAAGATATATAACATAGTGTGGCTGCATACTGCATACAGAAGGTAGTTTGATCATGTAAAAATAAAGCTACAATGCTACACTAAGAAGTGTCAGAATTCTGAATGGCAAGTGCCACATTTTCCATGCACTTGCAACAGGTTTTTGTATAAAGTCAGCCCAATAGCATGATGTAGCATTTCTATATGCATGCTGAGTTTACAGTTCTAATTCAGCAAAAATAAATAAATGGTTATGCTATGAATTCAAAAGTTTGCTTCAAATCTATCCATTTTGCGCATGACTTTAGAGTATCGACCGGAGAAATTGATAGTACTGACAAAAGCAAGAACAGCTGAACATCCTATAACATGTCTACAATGGCACGTGAATTGACAAGAAAGTACGGGTAGATTTACTATCCAAAACAATGATTTAATCTAAGCAAGAAACAGCAAAGTTGAATTCAAAAGGCCTACACTATGAATTTAGAAGTTTGCTCCAAATTCGACGCACAAAAATTCCCTGGTGACTATAGATGAAAGTTTTTCTGATAGAACTATTTGTATTTTGGTGTGCCTAGAGTTACATGAATGATGTGCAAGCAAGCATGCCAAGGTGTGTAGACCATCCATGAATAGGCAGTAAGGCAGCGCGGAAGAACAAAGGCACCAAGTAGCTAAAGTAGAATGGAACAAAATTTCACCACTCTTGGACAAACTAATTAACGGACATATTTTTGACCTTTAAAGGGTACCAACTCAAGCCCAAATATGTGGAGTTGGATGCTTTGTGAATGACGCACAAATTTGTTCCCTCGATATGTCAAGCACTATCATGCATACCAGAACTAGTATAATAAATAATAAATAAATAATTAGCCGGTCATGATTGACAAAGAGATTTCAGCTGGGATTGCGATCAGGAGGATGCAAGGGATGACAGGGAGATTTCAGCTGAGATCCACGAGCTTACTGACAATGTATAATGTACTTCTGCAATTTAACATCAGTTTTAAGCTGAAGAAAATTACTTCAGGTTTCATGGTGGTCTGAAATATTGCGTCTAGTGTGGTCATATAGTGAACTTATAGATGTAGATCAAGCCTTTGATTCATATATCTAGCTATGCATAATCTCAGATTTTGGTTCCCGAACAATCTTGTGATGTTATGTACCCGACCTTGAAATCAAAAATTCTAATTTATTTCCTTTCCCACATTCTTGCCAAGCTGCTGCTTTTTAGATCGGCTACAGGCGTAGTGTTTTTGTACTAAACTAGATACAGGCGTAATGGCGCACCAGATTACAGAGGGCGAGTGTTGGCGTCAATATGCAAAAAGCTACCTCTGTCTCGTAGCGTGGAAGAGGCTGAAGCACGAGCTGCCCTCATCGGCCTTCAGACAATGGCCAAGTACTTTAATGGAGAGGTGGCTCTTGAGATGGATAACAAAAATATCACAACAGAATTGTCCTCTCAAGCCCCAACTCGATCCCCATGCTATGGCCTAATTGTGGACATTAAGAAGGCAATGACTGCTTTCGCTGTCTGCAGCGTTCGATGTGTGAAGAGGCAGAGCAATGTCTTGGCACAAGGTTTGGCTGCGCTGACCAGGACCACAGGCGACCAAGGGATGATCTTAGATGTCCCGCATAGCTTACAACCTCTGATGATATCTGAATGTAATGCGCTCTCTGAGTAGAAAGTTTCTACTCTGATATAAAAAAAGAATATTTGGGCAGATGGCGAGGGAGAGGGAGGGGCCGATCTGGGGACGGCGGGAGCATGCATACCAGAACTTGAACTCCGGGAGCCTCCTGACGAAGTGCTTGAACTCGCCAGATCTGCGGTTGGGGAGGGCGTGCCCGTCATGGGCCACGGACGGGTCGAGCTTGGGGTCGACCATGGGGGAGAGGAAGCCGATGAGGAGGTAGATCCCGAGACGACGACGGCGACGACGAGCGTGCCGGTGTGGGCGGTGGCAGCGGCGACGAGCGTGCCGGCGTGGGCGGCAGCGGCGGCGGCGAGGAGATCGTGGGGGAGAGTAGCTCGACCGAGGGGTGGGGTGAGATTGGTGAGAGAGAGTTTTTTTAGGTTTCGCGAGAGAGTTTGGTGGGGTGGGAGTGGATGGTGCGGCGGTGGACACGCTCGTAGTAGCGTGGGTCTCTCACCTGCACTTTCGCTATTCACTTAGTAGTAGCGCTGGTTTTATAATCTGCGCTATTACTATGTTTTGTCAGCTTGGGATATATACTAATAGCGTGTGTTTTTTTGGCAGGCGCTATTAGTAATTAGCAGTAGCGTGGGTTAATATAGCGCGCTACTAGTAAGCGTCTACCTATACGCTATTTCCTAGTAGTGTATCATTACGGAAGTGCCCACTTCCATCACGATAAATCGCGCGTCATAGAAGTGCCTTTGTCAAGGGTGATCGACACGTGGCATCCACTGTAACGGGTCACCGGTAAGCTATCAGGTCTGGTTTTGGATCCGATAACCCGTTAACAGCCTGGACCAATGGCGTTTTTCCACGTGTAAAATTCTCATTGGCCGAAGGAAACACGTGTCAGCTCGTCATTGGGTCAAATAGGCACCTATGATATGTCGACATGTGTGACAGCCCACCACTAGCCCATTTAGCTTACAAAGGCCGGCCCGTTTGCCTTGGTCAAAAGTTAGCGGGCCGGCCCATGAAAAGTCTGTTAACGGTCTGTTCGCAAATAGCCCATTTTACGGCCCGATAACTCACGGCCCGTTAGGGCCTTCCCGAAATCAGCCCAACAGTGTCATGTGGGCCGTCGAATATAACACCAGTCCGTTTCACTTTCGGCCCATGTATGGCCCACAACGTCTTTCTGCCCATATGAGGCCTTTCGTATCTTTAGGCCCTTTAGTGGCCCACGGCGACTCTAGCCCATAATGAACAGTAAATTTCTTTGTACCTCGATTACTTCCATCCCGTTACTGGCATGTTTCCCTAATGGGCCAAATTCGGCCCGTGGCTAGAATCGGCCCGTTTGTGGCCTGTTAACCCGTTGCGCCATTTCCAGCCCCTCCTATATTCTGGCCCATTAACGACCTGTTATGCATGTGACAGAATTAAGGCTTTGACGTCTTCCGGCCTGTTAACGCCCCGTTACCGTGCTGGCCCGATACCAGTTAGGCCCGTTTACGGCCCATGTGCACCCATTTATCCAACGGCCCGAGGCCCACCGATTCTACGGCCCGTTGGAGGACCATTTATCCGACGGCCCATAGGAGGCCCATGGATCCTACGGCCTGTAGCAGGGTCGAGGTTACCATGGTCTATATATGGCCCAATGGTTGTTGCGGCCACTAACAAACTAGGGAAAAAGAAGTCTAGGAAATAAATAAGCCCGAAACTAACGCTAGGCTATTAAGGCAATTGCACAGATTACATCCACTGGGCATCAAAGTTCGCCACCAGTGCAAATATAGGGAACACCCTACACTATACAAAAATGGCTTGTTGTTTTCTTCAGCCGGTGGCTGCACGTTAAGAACAAATTTTGTATCATAACAAAACAAATTACAACCATAAGACAAAAGGAAGGTTGGCATAAAAGTTAACAGTCTGGCAGATAAATGCACCACCAGAAGCTCAGTTCATTTGACCTAACTGTTACATTTTCATGCTGTATTGTCCGATGGAGCACCATAGCCTTCGCCTTCATTTCTCCTAGGCTCCTGAACAACATAGCAAATTTCTGATAATCTGGTTTCAAAACCATGCATATCTTGACGACATCGAACAATGGTTGTCCTTGTTTCACAAAGGGTCTCTGTTAGGGAATGGACTTGTGTCTGGAGCGCAGATATAACATTGTTTTGAGCTTGCATATCTTGATCATTAGGCAGTTTGGACGAGATTTCCTTCACAACCAACCAAGTATTACGCAGGAATGTGCTTTTGGCGCTGTTAGTGGATAGGTACCGACCCACTGCAGCAAGAGGTGACATTGCGGTTATAGTTGCTTCGTCACCTTCAGAAGGTGGCGGTTCCACCATTTTTTCCATAGCTTGCTGAAAAAGTTGAGTTTTTTTACATTAGTAGTACCAGAACAGAAGATATTAAGGAGGCAGCAAAACCAAACAAAATATCTTTGGTCTATATACAGAACTTATTCTGGTAATATTAGTTGTATTTTACTACAAAGTACATAATAAAACCAGATTCCAAACATATGACCATGTACCATGGCTAATATATTGTCTATTTCTTCACATTTTATTGACAACTAAGGATAAAGAGACAAAGTTTATAATACGGTAAGCATAGTATGACATCATTCATATCACAAAACAACTGAGAACAGACAAACAGGCAATTGTAACATTGTGTGGGCAAGTCCAGCACGGAACTACATTACAGATCAAGATCAAGGGAACATCACTCCTCTCTTTTAAACCTTGTAAGGTGCAATGATACGCTAAGACAATTTTGTATAAAATTGAAAAGAGTAATAGACATTGGCTGCAAACCATGCAGTTCAATGCACAAGTCAGAGTAAGTAGTAGTTGAAAGGCATGAGGATTAAGGACTTACAACATCGGCTTTGACTGGTGTAGTCATGCCCTTCGTCTTGCTGGTGCGATAGTCCTTGAAGATTTCCACAGCATTTGGTTCAGGTACTTTTTGGTCCTTGCGGGCTTTCCTCTGCATTTGGAACAAGTCAATATAGATATGATAATAAGGTATAGAGAAAAGAGTGAAACAACAGCTAATTACAAGAGCCTCGCAGTGTGCAATATAGCTACGAGATCCTGTCGTCTGTTGGAATTTGACTTTCATACGGTTGACCTTGTTCTTTGAACAGTTCACCTACAAGAAGATAGATTTGTGAGGCACATGCACAAATAGGAGTGATATGATCACATACATATAACGTACCTAATACTTTGGATCAGACCAGTGTTTAACGAGGCCTCTCCAGCCTTCATCCGATATATTTTCCACTGGAGATGTTTGGGCAAGTTCAATGTTAGCCTTGCCTTCAAAGTGAGTTTTCCTCAAGTTATACCGATACTGTTGCAGAGCAGACTTGAAAACATGGGTGCAAGCTTGTCTGGTTGCATCATCTTGGCTATCCAACTTGAACCTCATTTGTTAAAAATTATGGGAGTCTCATTATCAGCAACCTAGAAAGTATGGAACAGAGCAAGACGATATTACTAGTTTCCATACATAACCATACTTACAGATTAATGGTCGAGGAAGGTGTTGAACTGGGTTTCGTCTTTGTCATTCCCGTACTGAATCCATGTTGGGAGGATACGTACATGACACCTAACGGCAACCGCTGCCTCTAATACTAAGAGCATCTCCAGCCGTTGGCCCCCCAGGAGGCGCTAAAAATCGCCGCCTGGGGGCGTACCAGCGCTAAACCGCGTGCTCGGGGCGTGATGCTCCCCAGTCGCCGCGCCCACGTTTTTTTTAAAACAAAATCCAGCCCCAAATTCGCACAAACAAGGCCCAAATTTAACCAAACTTCGGCAAGTTCATCAAATATTTTACAAAAGAAGAAAAAAACACTACTAAACCCGCCGTCGCCCTCGCCGTTCCTCGCCGCCCACCGCCCTGAAGCTCTACATGCCGAGGAGCCTGTAGAACTACATGTAGTCTCCGCCGTCGTCGTCATCGTCGCCTCCTCCGCGGCCGCCATCCCTGCTGCTCCCCTGCCCATGGTCGCCGAGGCGCGACGGGTTGGACAGTCCGGGGGCGTCCTCGTCCTCGTCGCTGTCGAGGATCACCACACCGTTCTCGTCCTCACGCCCACGCTGGCGGGCGGCTATCTCCTGCAGGGTCCGGTGCTTCCGGACCATCTCGTCACGGAGATAGTCGTCCCGCGCCCACTTTAGGGCGGCCTCGTCGGAGAAGCCGGATCGGGCTATGGCCTCGTACTCCGCGGGGAGCCCGGACTCCACCTTTGGCCTGACGAGCCAGGCAGAGGTGGGGGAGGACTCGGCGATGCGGACGCCGCAGCTGCGGGTGCAACGGCTGATCGGCCCATCCTGGGGCTCCAGCTTGACGGGGAGGAGGGAGGAGGAGGACGCCTGGTCCATGCCTCTCGGCGTCCATGAGCTTCCACGCCGGAGGGAGAAGGTGGGGGAGCGGGGTACTCCAGCCTCGGCGTGTTGCCGCCCTGATGTACTCGAGGACGGCCTCCAGCGTGCTGCCGGGCACGCCCCACCATCGGCGGCGCCCGTCGGCGTTGAGCCTCCCGGAGGGGACGACACCGTTGGTGGCCTCGAGCTGCTCGGCGTGGCGACAACGGAAGTACGGCTCCCACAGCGAGCTGCCGGGGGGTACCTCGGCCCTTCTCTCGCCTCCTGCGGCAGAGAGGCACGGATACGGGCGATCTCCGCACGACGCGCCACCCCGGTGGGAAGCGGTAGCACCAGGACCCCGCCGGCGCTTATCCTCCATGCCCCGGGCACTCGCTTGTCCGGCGGGACCGGGTACTCGGCCTCATAGAGAAGCCGGGCTTCGTCCTCGTGAAGGTGGCGGCGGCCGAAGCCGTTCGCCGCCGCGCCATCGCCTGGGTAGCGCTCGGCCATTGGGTGAACTGGAAATGGCGAGAAAAGAGTGAGGAACGGGAGCGTCGGCGGTGGAGAGCGAGGTCTATGCATGGCTCACCGGTGCGGGAGGGGGCGACTTATATACGCAACGCCCGCGTGGCCGCCGTGTGTACGCGTGGCAGGCGGGGGACGCTCGTCGCCCCGCCTTCACTGCGCCGCCCGTGAGGCATCAATGGAGGCTGACCGGCGCGGCAGCGTGCGGCAGCTTTGGCATTGATTCCCCCGCGGGAACCGAGACGATGAGGACGACGAAGCGACAAGAAGAGCCCGAGTCGCTGCCATGGAGGGCCCGCCAATTTTTGCGCCAAAAACGATTCGGCCGGCGCCCCCAAGCGCCCCCCAGCACGCCGGGTTCGGCCTAGGTCCGCCGGCACCAATTTCGGCCCGAGCCGGCGAAAAAAGGGCCTTCGGGGGCGCGATTGGGCCGATTTTTCTGCGCCGGCGGCCAAAAAATCGCCTGGGGGCCTTGTTGGGGGCGCGGCTGGAGATGCTCTAACTTGGCTGACTCTGTAGCATCACGTGGCCTTTAACCTGCCTCAAAACGGATCTCCATTCTTCCTCCTCTAGATTTAGTTAACCTATCGAGCATTATCCCTGATGTTTGTTTCCTCTTGCGCCTAGGTGCTAGTCCAACAACGAACATAGGAAGTGTTAGTGTACATAAAACTGTGAGACTACATATAAAAAAGCATGCAACTGTAACTTGACTCCAGCAACTACCTTCTTGCTATTGAAGCTCGCAAAGTTCATCTGATCTTGCCAACTCGTTTTGTGTCAAGAGTTCTTCGGAAGTAGTGTCAAGTGGCAAGGGAGCTTGGTAACGTGCTGCTAGCTGAGTTGCCGAACAAGTAACTCGTGCAGCTGGTGGAACCGTGGAAGGTGTTGCAACAACTAGGGTTGTCTCTGCTTGTTTGGTGGCAGCTATTGGTTTTTGTTTGTTGTTCTACAGCTCGTGTAGCACGGGATACCCCATTTGTACAATTTTCCACTAGACTTTGACCTTCTATTGCACCATCAGTACCAGCAGAATCTGCAGGATTCTTCCACTCCTTTTCCGTGTGTCCTTAGTACTAACACCATCCCCTGTTATTCTGTGTTCCTTCCTCTTTCTCTGTGTCATGTTAAGTCAAGCCGACATGAAAAAGGAATAACAATTTAGTTCTTCAGAACAAATTGATGCGTGATACAGACGAACTGAACTTTGATGTTAGACAACCACATGATAGGAGGATGATTAATGTACGAAAAACACGACGACATGTGATAATCAGAACTATGATGTGTAAACTAAGCAGAAGACACCATATGAAAGATGCTACAAATATCGCTCTCCCAAGTTAACAGTGTCTCGTCATAATTGGCATTTAAAAAAATGTGAGGCAGTACAATAAATAAATCATATGCAAGATGCAAACAACATCACACTACCAAGTTAAAGGTCTCTCGTCATTAGTGCCATTGCATATTCATAGCATTGCATGTTCACAACTTATGATGTGTAAACTAAGCAGAAAGCATTTCAACAAACTAGAAGCAATGAAAGCTAGACACCATATGAAAGATGCAACGAATATCACTCTACCAAGTTAAAACTATCTCATCATAAGTGCCATTTCAACAAATTAGAAGTAGTACAAGCTAGAAAAGAATGCGAGATGTAAGGCAAACACATGATACCAGGATGGAATATGTACGAAAAACAGGACGGCATGGCATATTCACAATTGTTTGTGTAAACTAAGCAGAAGCCATTTCAACAAATAATAAGCAATGCAAGCTAGACACCGTATGCAACATGCAAGACAATATCAAACTGCCAAGCTAGAGAAAGCACTTGGGATGCCAGTTTCGCCGGAAGACCGCCATCAGTCCCTGCCTTATTTTTTTCCTTCCTCTTTCTTCGTTTTATTACCTTGTCAAGTCAAACCCACAAGAAAAATGAATAAAAATTCGCTTTTCAGAACTCATTGATGCAGGATGCTGATGAGCACTACTTTAATGTAAGGCGACCGCATGATAGGACGATTTAATGTGTAACAAAAAAGGATAGCATTGCATATTCACAGCTATGATGTGTAAACTAAGCAGAAGACATTTCAACAAATTAGAAGCAATGAAAGCTAGACACCATATGAAAGATGCAACGAATATCACTCTACCAAGTTAAAACGGTCTCATCATAAGTGCCATTTCAACAAATTAGAAGTAGTACAAGCTATAAAAGAATGCGAGATGTAACCTATATCACACTCCCAAGTCAAACGTGTCTTATGATAAGTGATTGTTGTAGGTTACACAACAGTGGTACTTTGATGTAAGAACATGGTGTGATAGACAGATATTGTATGTTCTAGAAACAGGAACACGTGTCTTATTCACAAGTATAATGTGTAAAGTAAGCAGATGGAATTCAACAAAATTAGAAGCAATACAAGCTAGACATCATACATAACATGCAACCATATATAACAGTGCCAAGTTAGAGGGAGCACGTGTGATGGTGCACTAGGGGAGACTTGCTCATCATCAACACAACTACGTTGAGTGTATATGCATGCGTTGTCTTGCAAATCATCTTGGGGGGTGGAGGAGTAGAGTTTGTAGAGGCCCTCCGTTTGGAAGGAGCATCTTTATCCGCTGCCTTACTAATTTTCTTCCGCTTTATTGATTTTGAATTGTCAAGTAAAACTGATAAGAAAAAGCAATAAAATTCACTCTTTAGAACTCATTCGTGCATGATACTGACAATCACTACTTTTATGTAAGGCAAACACATGATACTAGGATGGAATATGTACGAAAAACAGGACAACATGGCATATTCACAACTGTTTGTGTAAACTAAGCAGAAGCCATTTCAACAAATAAGAAGCAATGCAAGCTAGACACCACGTGAAAGATGCAACCAATATGACTCTGCCAAGTTAAAAGCGTCCCATCATAAATGGCGTTTCAACAAATTAGAAGCAGCGCATGCTATAAATCATATGAAAGATGCAACTAATATCGCACTGCATATACTAAAGGTGTCTCGTCATATTGATTGATGCGGGATACAAAAATAATAATAGTTTTATGTAAGGACGTGCTTAATAGACAGATGTACTATGTACTAAAAACAGGAAGGCATGTCACATTAACATGTATAATGTATAAACTAAGCAGAATTAGCACATGTAATTTAACCAGATTGGAAGAATTACAATCTAGACACTATATGCAACATGCAACCACATATCACGCTGCCAAGTTAGAGCAAGCACCTGCGATGCTGGTGTAGGGGAAATGTGGTAATTAACTACAGAGCTACGTTCACTATCTTCATCCAGCCTTGTTGTTTCTTGAGAATCATGTGGGGAGGCTGACGCTGCATTCTTTAAATGAGGATCTTTTCTCATAGTAGTCCACTGTCCTGACTGTCTCATCATAAGTGATTAATGAGGGATACACAAGAACATTAGTTTGATGTAAGAATATGGTTAATAGACAGATGTACTAGTACTGGTACGCGTCGGTGCTATACAAACGGTTTTTGACCCCTTTCTGCGACGGCATTTGGAACCGTCGCCTAGTGAGTGACGGCGATAGGGGGTCCTTCCCACACGACCTAGAAATCATTGGGGATATGCCCTCCTGGCACACATGCTCAGCAAAATGAGGTCGTGTGCAACCGACGAGCGCTCAAATACGGAAATACATACAGTAGAGCTAAAAGGTTGTCCAGCAATTTGATAGTGTTGCCATTGCACACCATATTAACAATTTTATCATTTGCGTTATTGAATGCATCACAGATGGTGCGTAGAAAGAAACTATGTGGCAAAGGTTGTCCAGCACACACAATTTTTATGTGGTAAACGTTTGCGCAAGGTGGCCTAACGCAAAAAAATTTCAAGAGAAGGTCGTGTGTGATTGTTCATTGATCCAACACGGTTATTCCTAGAAACTTTGTGTGTTGCTTGAGGTCATCGCCCACGGTATTTTCTCAATAACCGTTTGCAATAGCAAAACCCAATTAGCAGGCTAATTCGCCATTAGCAGGCTAATTGCCCTATTATTAATAATCCATTTATTAATCTAGTTGACATTCATATTAAGCACATAATAGAGTTCATTTCCATATTAAGAAAGCAGGATTTCATAATTGACATACATCAGAGTACAACATGATATAGCTTCAGCACTCAGCTACCCCATTACACAACTGCACCAGCACCAAGTTTCACATGCAACATGTAGAACCTTTCGATATTAGCATCATAGACGGTATATAGACAGATGCATCTCATCTGGAAAACTGCTGAAGTGGAAGGTGAATATTGAGCCTTCATTCATGTTGAAGGTCTTTGCAACTTTAGGCCAGTGCCTGTGGATGATTGACCGTCCGTCCTTCGTCCTCTTCAGGAACACTTCAATATTGAACCGTGGGTGTTGTATGAAAACCTTTCTCGCCTCCTGACCATAGAGGTGGTTTGAGAGGTAATCATCAGTGAACTGCTTTGGAAAGGCCTGAAAACAAGGATGTGCATAAATATCTTCTCTATATTGGAAATGGGGCAAAGGAATAAAAAAGGCAAGGTATAATAGTTAGTACCGTCTTGTAGTGAACTGATGTCTTCTTCATTGTGCAGACAAAGATCTTGTTGTTTTTATTGCTAATTTCTTTATCCTAACAATCTTTCTGAGTTTCTTGACTTGATTGATATTCATGTACAACTCATTTCCCCATATGCAAAAAGGGTCGAACAGTGGGTCAAAACCTCCAACAGCAGGACCTACATGTGCAAGACCAAAAATTTAAAAACCAAGATATTAGAATGGTTCCTGCAATTGCACAATAATGTGCTATTAGATAACGGACCATGCACGTGCAGTTAACTAAACACCACAACAAATGAACCAAACGTTAAACCGTTTGTGATAGTGTTGCCATTGCACACCATATTAACAATTTTATCGTTTGCGTTATTGAATGCATCACAGATGGTGCGTAGAAGAAACTATGTGGCAAAGGTTGTCCAGCACACACAATTTTTATGTGGTAAACGTTTGCGCAAGGTGGCCTAACGCAAAAAAATTTCAAGAGAAGGTCGTGTGGGATTGTTCATTGATCCAACACGGTTATTCCTAGAAACTGTGTGTGTTGCTTGAGGTCATCGCCCACGGTATTTTCTCAATAACCGTTTGCAATAGCAAAACCCAATTAGCAGGCTAATTCGCCATTAGCAGGCTAATTGCCCTATTATTAATAATCCATTTATTAATCTAGTTGACATTCATATTAAGCACATAATAGAGTTCATTTCCATATTAAGAAAGCAGGATTTCATAATTGACATACATCAGAGTACAACATGATATAGCTTCAGCACTCAGCTACCCCATTACACAACTGCACCAGCACCAAGTTTCACATGCAACATGTAGAACCTTTCGATATTAGCATCATAGACGGTATATAGACAGATGCATCTCATCTGGAAAACTGCTGAAGCGGAAGGCGAATATTGAGCCTTCATTCATGTTGAAGGTCTTTGCAACTTTAGGCCAGTGCCTGTGGATGATTGACCGTCCGTCCTTCGTCCTCTTCAGGAACACTTCAATATTGAACCGTGGGTGTTGTATGAAAACCTTTCTCGCCTCCTGACCATAGAGGTGGTTTGAGAGGTAATCATCAGTGAACTGCTTTGGAAAGGCCTGAAAACAAGGATGTGCATAAATATCTTCTCTATATTGGAAATGGGGCAAAGGAATAAAAAAGGCAAGGTATAATAGTTAGTACCGTCTTGTAGTGAACTGATGTCTTCTTCATTGTGCAGACAAAGATCTTGTTGTTTTTATCGCTAATTTCTTTATCCTAACAATCTTTCTGAGTTTCTTGACTTGATTGATATTCATGTACAACTCATTTCCCCATATGCAAAAAGGGTCGAACAGTGGGTCAAAACCTCCAACAGCAGGACCTACATGTGCAAGACCAAAAATTTAAAAACCAAGATATTAGAATGGTTCCTGCAATTGCACAATAATGTGCTATTAGATAACGGACCATGCACGTGCAGTTAACTAAACACCACAACAAATGAACCAAACGTTAACTGAGCACCACATTGCACAATATAACATACGCCTAATAAAAGATCAGACAGTTAACCAAACCAAGCATGCTTAACAACTTGCAAATATAGCAATTGTATTTGTTTCTCATGTATTTAGTACAGCCAAATTCAGTTTATTTCTCACATGGTATACAATAACAGAATGCACCCACAACAATTAAATATTGCATTGCAGAATTGAACCAAGCAGTTAACTAAACACCACAACAAATGAACCAAACGTTAACTGAGCACCACATTGCACAATATAACATACTCCTAATAGAAGATCAGAGAATTAAACAAACCAAGCATGCTTAAAAACTTGGAAATATAGCAATTGTATTTGTTTCTCATGTATTTAGTACAACCAAATTCGATTTATTTCTCACATGGTATACAATAACAGAATGCACCCACAACAATTGAACATCGCATTGCAGAATTGAACAAAACAGTTAACTAAACACCGCAACAAATGAACCAAACGTTAACTGAGCACCACATTTCACAATATAACATACTCCTAATAGAAGATCAGACAGTTAACCAAACCAAGCATGCTTGACAACTTGGAAAATTGCACTCTGAAGAATTGAACATTACATTTGCAGAATTGAACCAAACAGTTAACTGAACACCACATTGCACGGCATATAGAACATATACACTATAGCAGAAGATTGCATGGTAAAAGTAGATAGCACAATTCACTAGAATTTGTTAAGGAAAGGCAGTAGCTAGCAAACTGAACATGGGTCCTTATAGTGAGCTAATAAGACAAGCTACTCCTCATTGTCGGAGATATCGATGACGATTGGCTCCTTGGACATGGAAGAGGGCGAGGCCTCCGCATCATGGGTGCCCTCGTCGTAGTGGTGAGTTGCCTGAGCCGCTCCGGGCACCAACCTGCTGGCTCTCGAGATGAGGTAAGCACGTGCACGCTGAGAAAACACCTCGTAGTCTTTGTCGAAGGCACCGACGGTGGCCTCGAGACAACGCCACGAACTGTCGTTTAAAGTAGCCAACCGCGTCGCGGCGTCGGTGCGCGAGGCATCGACGGTGGCCTTGACGGTGAGGTGCTCCTCCAAGATCTGGGGGTCGGCACGAATGGCAGCCATCGCGACCTCATCCGCACGTGCGGCCGCGATTTGCTTCTCCGCTGCCAAATGCTCCTTGAGATCCTGGCTATGCTGCGTGCACCATGGCTTAGGTTGGCGCTTATTTGGTGGAGGGGTCGGTGATTTGGGTGGAAGGTGTCGCGCTCGCGCCGGCGGTCGGCGCATGTGGGACGTGGAAGGAGGAGGAGGATGGGGGTCGGGTGTGGATTACCTGCCTGGATAGGCGAGGCCGAGCAGCGTGAAGGAGGGTCGCCTGCAAGGAGGCAGCGCTTCTAGCAAGGAGTGAAGGTTTAAACTTGGAAAGGAAGGCGGAAACAGTGGAAATGTGGCTTTTGGTAAGGGGGAGGGGGCGCGGAGGTAGATATTTCCGCGGAAGTCGAAAATTTGGAATCGCTTCAGCGAAAAAACTGGCGCGCAAAGTGTCATCATACACGGTCCCTTATTCAGAGCGGGTTGTGGACTATAGCCTTCGCACCTTCTCGCGTAAGCCGTATGCGTACTATAATCCGACGGTGCTCCAAGAATATTTGTGCTGCTTCTCACACGGTTGGTGATAATAAACTGTGTGGGGTCTACTTGATTTTTCGTCTTGATTTGAATTACATAATGGGGTCACAGCGGTGTTTGAATTGCTAGACCTTTTATCTGCAGTGAACATGCAACTATATGTGTGTCGTAAAAAATTGGAATTATTCAGTGTTTGTTTGGAAATTTTATACATTAAATTGGTTTTCTAGCCATTTCAGGTGCACAATTCAAAATTAAAGCACATGCACATGCTCCGATGCAACAACATGGGTAAATCATATATGTGTCCATGGGTTTATGCTTATGTCCCATGCAAGAAATGGGGATGAATTTCGAACACCACGGCACCGTGGCTCTCCGGCAAATGTTGAGGTACTTGCTTTTCTAATTCTAGTAAATCCAAAACCCGTCAGAAATTCATGAACCTTGGCATGCTAACATGGAATGGCATCAACATGCTGGGGTAAAAAATATTGTCCCATTTGGGGCAGGTTGTGGTATAAGCTTCTCACAAACCAGAGCTTCTCACAAGAAAGCCTCATGGTTCCGTTAGGGAAACGTGTCACCTTTGTGGACAAAACGATATTCGTCGCCTCTTCTTCCTTTCAATATTTTTCCTAGTGTCAACATAGAACAACAGGAGTTTCGTGTTAAATTTTGGATTTTTTTGGGGATCGTTTGGACTTTTTTATACGTTAATTGAGTTTTCTAGGCATTTATGTGCATAATTCAAAATTGTACTAAATGCACATGCTCCGTCCATAAAAACGGGTTGCAAAATTAAATGTTTGTCCCTGGTTGCAAGATTAGGTCACATGCAAGAAATGAGAATGAATGTCAAACACCTTGACACTGTCGCTCGGCCGCTAACATTGAGATACATGGTTTTAAAATTCTAGTAAATCGAAAACTCGTCTGAAATTCATGAAACTTGACATGATATGATGGAACGGCAGCGACATGCTGTGGTAAAAATATCGTCCCATTGCGGCAGGTGTGCGTATAAGCTTCTCGCAAACCAGAGCTTCTCTCACAACAAGCCTGGTGGTTTCGGTAGGGTACGTGCCACCTTGGGGGCCGAAACAATATCTGTTGCCTCTTCTTACTTTCAAAATGTTTCTCGTGTCAACATAGAACAACACGAGTGTTGTGTCAATTTTTGGGATTTTTTGTGGTTCGCTTGGACATTTTTATGCATTAACTGACTTTTCTATGCATTCATGTGCATAATTCAAATTTGAACTACAGGCACATGCTCTAATCCATATAAATTAGTTGAAAATTCAAATTTGTGCCCTTGGTTGCATGCTTAGGTCCCATGCAAGAAATGGGAATGAATGTTAGACACCCTGCCACCGTCACTCGGCCACAAACATTGAGATACCTGGTTTTTAAATTATAGTAAATCCAAAGCTCGTCTGAAATTCATGAAACTTGGCATGCTATCATGGAGCGGCATCAACATGCTGTGGTAAAGTTTTTGTCCCATTCGGGGCAGGTTTGGGGATATGCTTCTCACAAACCAGAGCTTCTCACAACAAGCCTGGTGGTTTCGGTAGGCAACGTCCTACCTTTGGGGACGAAACGATATCCATTGCCTCTTATTGCTTTCAAAAAGTTTCTCATGTCAACATAGAACAACAGGAGTGTTGTGTCAATTTTTGGGATTTTTGGGGTTCGTTTGGACATTTTTATGCATTAATTGAGTTTTCAATGCATTTATGTGCATAATTCAAATTTGGACTACATGCACATGCTCTAATGCATTTAAATTGGTTGAAAATTCAAATGTGTGCCCTTGGTTGCATGCTTAGGTCCCATGCAAGAAATGGGAATGAATGTCAATCACCCTGCCACCATCGCTCGGCCGCAAACATTGAGATACCTGATTTTTAAATTCTAGTAAATCCAAAGCTCGTCTGAAATTCATGAAACTTGGCATGCTATTATGGAGCGGCATCAACATGCCGTGGTAAAATTTTTGTCCCATTTGGGGCAGGTTTGGGGATATGCTTCTCACAAACCAGAGCTTCTCACAACAAGCCAGATGGTTTCGGTAGGGAACATCCCACCTTTGGGCACGAAGCGATATCCATTGCCTCTTATTTCTTTCAAAAAAATTCTCGTGTCAACATAGAACAACATGAGTGTTGTGTCAATTTTTGGGATTTTTCGGGGCTCGTTTGGACGTTTTTATGCATTAACTGACTTTTCTATGCATTCATGTGCATAATTCAAATTTGAACTACAGGCACTTGCTCTAATGCATATAAATTAGTTGAAAATTCAAATTTGTGCCCTTGGTTGCATGCTTAGGTCCCATGCAAGAAATGGGAATGAATGTCAAACACCCTGCCACCGTCGCTCGGACGCAAACATTGAGATACCTGGTTTTTAAATTCTAGTAAATCCAAAGCTCATCTGAAATTCATGGAACTTGGCATGCTATCATGGAACGGCATCAACATGCCGTGGTAATTTTGTTGTCCCATTTGGGGTAGGTTTGAGGATATGCTTCTCACAAACTAGAGCTTCTCAAAACAAGCCTGACGATTTCGGTAGGGAACGTCCCACCTTTGCGGACGAAACGATATCCATTGCCTCTTATGGCTTTCAAAAAATTTCTTGTGTAAACATAGAACAACAGGAGTGTTGTGTCGATTTTTGGGATTTTTGGGGTTCGTTTGGACATTTTTATGCATTAATTGATTTTTCAATGCATTTATGTGCATAATTCAAATTTGAACTACATGCACATGCTCTAATGCATATAAATTGGTTGAAAATTCAAATTTGTGTCCTTGGTTGCATGCTTAGGTCCCATGCAAGAAATGGGAATGAATGTCAAACAACCTGCCACGGTCACTCGGCCGCAAACATTGAGATACCTCATTTTTTAATTCTAGTAAATCCAAAACTAGTCTGAAATTCATGAAACTTGCTATGCTATCATGGAGCGGCATCAACATGCCGTGGTAAAATTGTTGTCCCATTTGGGGCAGGTTTGGGTATAAGTTTCTCACAAACTAGAGCTTCTCACAACAAGCCTGATGGTTTCGGTAGGGAACGTCCCACCTTTGGGGACGAAATGATATCCGCTACCTCTTATTGCTTTCAAAAAATTTCTAGTGTCAACATAGAACAAAAGGAGTGTTGTGTTAAAATTTGGAATATTTCGGGGTTCGTTTGGACATTTTTATACATTAAATAGGTTTTCTAGGCATTTTATGTGCATAATTCAAATTTGAACTACATGCACATGCTCCAGTGGATATAAACTGGTTGGAAATTCAAATATGTGTCCTTGGGTGCATGCTTAGGTCCCATGCAAGAAATGGGAATGAATTTCAAACACCAAGGCACTGTTGATTGCCGGCAAAATGTTGAGATACTTTGTTTTAAAATTCTAGTAAATCCAAAACTCGTCTGAAATTCATGAAACTTGGCATGCTATCATGGAATGGCACCCGACAAATATCTCAAACGTTTGTATAATTCAAATCGTGTGCGTTCTATTAACCATTCACGTGACACCACGTGTCTTCGTTTTAATGGCTATAGGAGGTGTCGTGCGGACAGTTGCTTGACTGAACGGGAGGCGTGCGTGTGACAGCCTGGTTTTTGCCCTCTCTTCCTTGTCTGATTTTCATTTGGTTTGGATTTGAATTTGGAATTTTGAATCACTTCAGATGGACTTAAGCACTTGGGTACCACCTTGACTTTTACCCAAGTGACTCATTTCTCTCTCTAGCCATCATTTCTTCTCTGATCCACCTCAAAATAATATTATGAATATTTTTCTTAAATGAAAAATATTCATTTTCCCTCCCAAAACCCTGACTAGCCCATTGTGTTCCAAAGCAACTCCAATTTTTCTAGCCCACAAAAATCTGAGAAAATTCCCAAATATTATTTGAACCCTAGGGCACCTTCCTGAGCAAAAATATTGCATCACTTTTTGGAATATTTTTGCTACAGAAAATAATTTCTGTTCTGGACAGAAATGGTAGTTTCTACAACAACTACCATTTTACTTGCTCAAATGCCGCTGAATTTTCTTGTGCATCACTACCCTCCTAGATGATTGCTAACCTCCAAAGCCCAGCACCCAACTCTTAGTATTTTGACCACAGTAAGCTCTCAAAGTTACTGTCCAGAAACTTACCATGGAGTGAAACCCCAACTTACTGCGCTTGAGCTCAACTCAAAGTGTTGTAACCACTCAAACCACTAAGGACTACACGCCACACATGAAGTTTAAGCTTAGCGTGACCTGATGTCACAGTTCACACGGTGACCGCGTTCGTCCGGGCGTGCTGGCATACGGCCGACGCGCTCTGCGACGCGCCTGAGCCGTTGTTGAGCGCGTGCTCGCTTCCCCGCCTGCCGCGCCTTGCCAATCTTCGCCACGATCATTGTCCTGACCCCCTTAACTCTCTCCTGGCGCTCGCCGACGCCGGAGCTCACCGCAGCGAGCACGGGCATGGTCCGGCCAACCCAACAGTGTGCTACACACTGTGTTCGTCGCCACCCTCTCACTCCTGTGCTCGTCTCCGCTCGCCCACAGTGCCCGCGTGAGCTGCGTCGCCTTCCCCCTCGTTCACTGACGCCGTTCGTCACCGGGCGCCGTGTCCAGGTGTCCTCTGGCGGAGCCCGAACCCCTCACCTTGCTCGGCTATAAATACAGCTCTCCCAGCCGTCTCGAGCATCATCCACTCCTCTCACACACTCCACAAGCCAGTAGGAAGCCATAGCCCGTTCGGGCAGGCCGCGGGCCGCCGTCCCCGAGCTCGAGCTCGCCGGCGATCCTCTCGGGTCGTCACCGCAGCTCTAGCCCCTCCCAGGCTCGGGCCACCCTTCCAGGGCCTCCGTCGTGCTTCGGTGGTGTCGTCCTGCCCGATTGGAGCCACTGGTGCCGCCTCTGGTTGCCGTCATCTCCAACTCCAGCGACCCCCGCTCTCTGTCGCCGCTGGAGAGGTTGTTTCCGACGCTGTCCGACCACCCCTAGCTAATCTACGGGTACGGGCAGGTGCGCCTTCGTCTTCTCCTTCGATCCATCCCTCTAGCTCGGGCCAAGATGCCCTCCTCGCGGGCGTGTGCTCCGGCGGAGCGCCGCCGCACTCTGTTTCCCCCTTCCCCTCCCTCTCACCTGGCTAGCGGGGCTCACTAGTCAGCCACTCTGGCCGCACCCGAAGCAGTATGAGTGGTGGCGCCCCGCGGGGTTTACGCCTTCAACGTCACCCCCAGTTCTGTTTTATTTAAATCAAATTCAAAATATTCCAGAGAGCCGAGCCTCAAATAGCCACAACTTTTTAACCACAACTCCAAATGAATTGATTATTTTTGCATTGTGTTCTTTATGAAAAGATGTAGCAGCTCGCCAAAAATGAGATTTTTCTCTGCTGTCTAGATTTTCTGGTGAATTTCAGAATGTTACTTGATGTTTTCTTTTTGTGTTTATAATTGTTTTCAGAAAGTGAAGCTTGTCTTGAGGATCACCAGGAGGAGTCTGAACCTCATCTGCACTAAGGCAAGCCACATCAACATTTTCATGGTGCCATTACAATATTTGTGATTTTGCAACTTGAACAAATGGTTTAATCCATGCATTTAAATCACTAAAATAAATATTTATATTCTGTTGGATGCTTGTTTGAGTTGATATGCTTAGTTTACAAAAGTTTGAAGCTAACTAAGTTTGGCTAATTCATTAGAAGTAATATTTGTTTATGAAGAAGTAATATGGTTATGGAAAAAGAATTATTTTGAGTTGTTTTTCTTGAATGAGAAAAATGAAATATGCTATAGTAAAGATTCTGTTTAAATTTGATGATTAATCATAACCAGAGAGGTGTTATGAGTTATTGATATCTATGCTTAGTGTTTGATATAGTTGACCCAGTTATTTCATTTGATATATGATGCATATGTTAGTGTTGCATTTTCATGGCATATCATGAAACTTGTTATTTTCACTCTAAGTTGAACCTGTTAAAAACTCAACTTGAACATATCGTTGATCGGGTCATGGTGCCACTGAATTGAGTTTTTCCCAGTGCAACCACATTTGCCTTTATGGGAAGGCCTTTATTCGGTCCGTTGTCATGCCTCTGGTCGGTGCCTCCAACGAGGGAAGGTTATGGGCGTGTGTTACCCTGGCCCGGTAAGCAGACATAACCTTGTGTGCCCGTTGTTGTTATGGTACCTTGTCCCCGTTTGGGACCGTTTATGTTTTGCCATGACAGTGGCCGTTGATGTCTTTGGTAGACATGGGGCCACCCAAGACTAGCCCAGTGGGGAGTAAGTCGGAGTGGCCGGGAGAGTGTCATGGCAATGGAGGGGTTTCGTCGGAATGCCGTTGGCCCACCCGAATGGGAGTGCGAGGCCATGGGTTCCATGGTGTGGGTACAGTGCGCTACCTCTGTAGAGTGTATTCAATCTATCGATAGCCGAGTCCACGGTTACGGACACACTCAAAAGTAGGTCACACCATGGGTCAATGCTTAATTAATTTTGCACACTAAGATATGAACCTTGCACTGTTGAGGAGATGATGGTTGAGAAACCATCTTGATGATGGAGACCAAGTTGTTGGTCAGTTTGTGATCTCAGAAAGAACACCGTTTGGTTACGAGGTAACCCGATCAAAGACCGAGATGCTTGGTCTGTTTGTGATCCAGGAGCGATCATCGTTTGGTAAGCAAGTCCAAGGGACTTATATCACGAGATCATGATCACTGCATTCCTGATATGACTTTGCATTAGTGATTCAATTGGTTAATTGTCATGATATTGCTTGTCATTATGTTTAGTTTGTTGTGAGCTTGCAAGTACATTCAATGTACTGACCTGGCGTGTCATGCCAGCTTTCAGGAAAGTCTCGTTGGAAAGGAGTGATGTCCGAGTCTAGATCGTGTCCACATCGGTGTCCCTGTGCTATGGTGTTTCGCTTCGACGTCGTTCCGCTGCCGCGTAGTTGTCATGAGCGAGGCCCCCTTTATGTTCACTAAATAATGTACATATTGTTCAGTTGCACCGTGTGTGCCGCTTGGCCTCGCAACTCGTTGTAATATGAACCTTGTTCTGCTAGCATCAATAAAGCGGTAGTTTTCTGTACGAAGATGTTGTGTGTTGCCAGAAGACATGGTCTCTGGGTTGGCAATACATGGTAGACCGGTTGCTCTGAGCCGGGGTGCCACAACACTTGGTATCAGAGCCACGGTGACTGTAGGCCACGCTAGACTACCGACGTGTTAACTGGACGTTAGTTAATAATATAAGTTGAGTGCTGGTAGCGTTTGTAGCTGGTTGTTGCATTGCATGCACTTGTTTTATTTTTATGCTAACCTACTAATGGCTGTGAGTGTAGATGGCTCCGGTGCCGTATCCGTGCCAGTTGCAGCTGATGCCGTACACGTCGCCACATCTCCTCCATAACGTGTGGCGTCGGCTGTACCCCCTCGGTGACGATCCAGTCTATCGTGTGTGCTGGGAGCATCTAGCAGACTTAGTGTATGAGTATCACGCAGTGGTTACTCTGCGCACCAGTTCAGCTTCCAGCACTTACACTCGTACCTCTCGGAGCGGTTTCGCTTCTACCGCTTCTCAGGCTGTCCAGTTTGCTGCATTTGAGGTCCTTGTCGAGCTTCGTTATAACAAGGTCCGGATGGAGAACCACCCAGTTTTCCACTACTATCCCTCCCTGCACGACAATGGTCGTGTCCGTTTTCCTATCATTGATCCGGAGTCTGATAGTGTTGCTAGCCACCTTTCTCGTTATATCCCTGCTAGCTACCTTATGATTCACGAGCTGGCTCGAGAGCTGACTCATGCTCGTACTGCTTTAGCCGCTACTAGATCTTTCACTACTCCATCGTCTACGGGATTTACTCCTTACATTCCATCCAGTTCTAGTTCACCCATTTCACTCGTTACTCCTCCGAGTAGCTCGGGTACCTCGACCGTGAATCCTCTCAGTGCTCCTGCTGAGTGGGTTTCACATCTCGCTACTCCAGTAGCCCCGATGCTTCAGCGTCACCCTGCACCTGCCCCGAAGAGAGAGCCCTCGAGGCAGCATCGTCGTGTTACCTTTAACCTGGAGGTTTCGGTTAACGTCGTTAGTTTGGGATCCGAGTCCGCTTCAGGAGAGGACCCCGCAGCACCAGCAGAGCAGTAGAGCATTCGAGTATCCGCAGTTGTCAGGATGATGTACGGATGTAGTCGTACGAGTCATGATGTTCCGTTTCATGTATGAGAGTAGTTGAACTTGGCATGTCGTTTATCTTTCATGTATGAGTCTATGTATAATTATGTTGGAACTCTGTTTTTATTTGACGTGTTCCCCTCGTTATTTCGTTTTCTCTCGGGTTTTGCCGCTGGCTTTTCTCCACTTTATTTTGGATGTTCCTCATCTCGGTTGCGTTGTCTTGGGAAAAACCAACAATAGGATGACGTGGGGAGGCAGCAGTAGCGACGCTTGTGAGGATGTTCCTATTCGTCGTTCGACACGACAGGCAGGACACTCCCTCGAGCCGTACGTTCCACCAGCGCCTCCAACGCCAAATCTGCCCTCCACCGAGCAAATTCTGCGTATGTTTGAGGAAAGGAGGAATAATGATCTATGAAATATTAAGGAGTGTGCAAGCTATGGTTGGGCAGAATGGAAATCAGAACGGTCATCACTCCAAGCTGTCAGATTTTCAGAGAACCAAGCCTCCTAGTTTCAGTCAGGTTATTGATCCCTTGGATGCAGACGACTGGTTGCGAACCATTGAGAAGAAGCTTGAGATTGCTCGTACTAAAGAGGATGACAAAGTCCCGTTTGCAACTCATTATCTTGAAGGCGCTGCCGCCATATGGTGGGAAAATGCAAAAGCCATGTGGCCTGCTAATGAAGAAATCACCTGGGAAAAATTCAAGGATCAATTCCGGAAATATCATATTCCTACTGGAATTATGAAGGTCAAGCAGCGTGAATTTCTCGCGCTCCTTCAAGGAAGTCAGTTTGTGAGTGAATATTTGCAAAAGTTCAACCATTTGGCCCGTTACTCCCTTTATGATGTGGCCACCGAAGAAAGAAAGATTGACAGGTTTCTAGGGGAATTAAACCAACATCTCCGATGCACCCTCAGTATGTTTGATTTCCCAGATTTCCAAACTTTGGTAAACAAGGCTCTCATTGCTGAGAGGGAGCAAAAGCCCATACATGAAAATAGGCCTGCTAATAACGATCACAAGCGCAAGTTTGAGCCAAGAAAGGAAGTGTAGCCAGTGCAAAAGGCTCGTACCTGGCAGCATACACAGGTCGAGTACAAGCCCAATTTGCAGCAGAATGTTAACAAAACCACTACACAAGTCAAGAATGTCGTGACCAACCCGGTGCGAGAAGAGTGCCAGCACAACAATTCTTCTTTCAGTTGTGGGCAAACCGGACATTATGCCAGACAGTGTCCCAAGAACGGCAAGACAAATGCTCCATTCAGGCCACAAGTCAAGTTCATGGGGTCATACCCTATCCAGCAAAACATCACTAGGCACGTCCATCACCTCTCTACACACGAAGCCCAAGGGAATCCGAAGTCGTCATTGGTATGTTTTCTGTTAATAGCATACCTGCCATAATTTTATTTGACTCTGGGGCTTCCCACTCTTTTATTTCGCGGAGTTTTGTTGCCCAAAACAAATTTCCTTGTTCGATTTTGAGCAAGAATATGCTGGTACAATCCCCGGGATCTTTGCTCAGAAGCAATCTGGTATGCCGTCATCTGGAAATTAATATCAACGGAGCCCGTTTTCCAACTTCCTTGATAGTCATTGAGTCTATAAAGTTGGACATTATTTTGGGGATGAATTGGTTAACCCAATATCAAGTATGCATAAATTGCGCAACCCGAGAAGTCACTTTGACAAGTCAAGAGGGGCAGACTACGAAATTCTATGCCCGCAGGAGCATACCCAAGAAAGAAATGGTCTTCACCGCTGTGGCTGGTGAGTTGGAATTAATTCCTGTGGTCAGTGAGTTTCCCAATGTATTTCCAGAAGAACTGACAGGC
The DNA here is from genome assembly GCF_018294505.1 of Triticum aestivum. Taxonomy (NCBI): domain Eukaryota; kingdom Viridiplantae; phylum Streptophyta; class Magnoliopsida; order Poales; family Poaceae; genus Triticum; species Triticum aestivum. The sequence goes on from NC_057811.1 coordinate 413,584,653, forward strand.
ATGCCGCCAGATCGAGAGCTTGAGTTTGCAATAGATCTTGTGCCCGGAACCGCACCGTTATACAAGAAATATTATCGGATGCCTTCGTCAGAATTAGCGGAGCTAAAGAAACAACTTGATGAGATGCTCCAGAAAGGATATATCCGTCCCAGCTCTTCACCCTGGGGATCACCTGCTATATTCATGGACAAGAAAGATGGTAGTCTCCGTATGTGTGTGGATTACCGTCAGCTAAATGATGTCACCATCAAAAATAAATATCCACTTCCCAGGATCGATGACTTGTTTGATCAGCTCAGTGGGGCAAAGGTGTTCTCCAAAATTAATTTAAGGACAGGATACCACCAACTCAAGATTAAAAAGGAAGATATTCCTAAGACCGCATTCACTACCCGGTACAGTCTTTATGAATATACAGTTATGTCCTTTGGCCTCACAATGCCCCTGCTTTCTTCATGCATATGATGAATAAAGTATTTATGGACTTCCTCGATAAATTTGTGGTGGTCTTCATCGATGACATACTCGTATACACAAAAGGTGAGGAAGAGCACAAAGAACACCTCAGGGCTGTGTTACAACGACTCTGTGACCATCAGCTGTATGAAAAATTCAGTAAATGCGAGTTTTGGCTCAAGCGGGTGGGATTTCTTGGACATGTGTTGTCCGCAGAAGGTATAGCCGTGGACCTGAGCAAAGTGAAGGACGTGGTCGATTGATTGGCACCCACAACCGTATCCCAAATCCGGAGTTTCCTTGGACTAGCTGGGTACTACCGTCGCTTCATTGAAGGGTTTTCCAAGATTGCCAAACCTATGACGGAGCTGCTTAAGAAAGATAAGAAGTTTGAATGACTGGGGACTGTGAGAAAAGTTTCAATGAGCTGAAAATCCGTCTAACGACAACACCTGTGTTGACTCTTCCAGACATCTACCGCAGCTTTGATGTGTACTGGGACGCTTCGAGACAGGGTCTTGGATGCGTACTTATGCAAGATGGCAAGGTGGTAGCATATGCATCGCGACAGCTACGACCACATGACGGAAATTATCCTACTCATGATCTGGAATTAGCCGCGGTGGTTCATGCTCTAAAAATTTGGAGGCACTACCTCATTGGGAAGAGGTGCCAAATTTTCACCGACCACAAAAGTCTCAAGTACATATTTACTCAGCCAGATTTAAATCTCCGTCAATGAAGATGGCTTGAGTTAGTCAAGGACTATGATCTTGGAATAAATTACCACCCGGGTAAGGCCAACGTGGTTGCTGATGCACTCAGCCGAAAACCTGTCAGCCTGAATACCATAATGGAATCCTTGCCTCCTGAACTTCAAGAATAGATTGCTCAGCTCAACCTGGTCATAGTTGGTGCTGGTCTTGCTAATATTATGGAAGTTACTCCTACCCTCGAGGAAGAGATCCGCAAGGCCCAGCCAGATGACACCGTCCTACAGGAACATGCTAGTCTTATGTTAGCAGGACAGACTTCAGATTTTTCTAAGGATCAACAAGGTACACTACGATTCCGTGGAAGGATTTGTGTACCCAGTCAAGAGGATTTAAGGAAGAAAATACTGTCAGAAGCACACGAATCTTCGTATTCTATTCACCCTGGACGTACTAAAATGTACGAAGATCTTCGACAAATATTCTGGTGGGAGGGGATGAAGAAAGACATTGCCTATTTTGTGGCCTGTTGCGACATATGCAACAAGGTGAAGGCAGAACACCAAAAACCAGCAGGACTCCTCCAACCATGCCCATTTCACATTTGAAATGGGATGATGTATGCATGGATTTTGTCATAGGGCTACCAAAGACTCAGCGAGGCAATGACGCAGTCTGGGTCATAGTGGACACCTTAACCAAGGTAGCTCACTTTATCCCCATCAAAACCACATACCGAGCCGATCAACTCGCACAACTGTATGTGTCCAGAATAGTCAGTCTGCATGGAGTACCTCGAACAATCACTTCCGACCGGGGGGCACTTTTTACCTCCGCTTTCTGGTCACGTCTCCACCATGCCTTGGGGACAGCGCTAAAATATAGTACCGCTTATCATCCTCAGACCGATGGACAGACTGAGCGAGTAAACCAAATACTCGAAGATATGCTTCGAGCCTGTGCCTTGGCCCAAGGACCTAAATGGGAAGACTGTCTGCCGTATGTCGAGTTCTCATATAACAACAGCTTCCAGACCAGTCTAAAGATGTCACCTTATGAGGCTCTGTATGGCCGTAAGTGCCGCACTCCTTTGAATTGGTCTCAAACTGGAGATAGCCGTATTTTCGAAATGGATGTCATGATAGAAGCTGAGAAGCAAGTCAAGGAAATCCGAGACAGATTGCAATTGGCTAAATCTCGACAGAAGAGTTATTATGATGCAAAGCACCGACAGATCAGTTTTGAACCCGGAGAACATGTATACCTCCGAGTCACTCCTATGAAAGGAGTCAAGAGATTCCAGACTCGTGGAAAATTGGCACCCAGGTTTATTGGTCCATTCCCAGTTATGTCCAAAGTGGGTACTGTTGCATGTCAGTTGGAAGTACCCCCAGAACTATCAGAAGTGCAGAATGTGTTCCATGTTTCACAGTTGAGGCGATGCATATCGCTGCCTGAGAAAAAGACTGTTATGGAAGAAATAGAGTTCGCTAAGGATTTAACATATGAAGAGAGACCGTTCAGAATTTTGGATCAGATGGAAAGGGTCACATGTAGTAAAGCAAGGAAGTTTTATAAAATTCAGTGGGAGCATCACACCGAGGCAGAAGCAACTTGGGAACGAGAAGAATTTCTAACGGCACATTGTCCAGAATGGTTTTCCCGAGCAACCGAATCTCGAGGACGAGATTCATCCTAAGTGGGGCAGGTTTGTGACAGCCTGGTTTTTGCCCTCTCTTCCTTGTCTGATTTTCATTTGGTTTGGATTTGAATTTGGAATTTTGAATCACTTCAAATGGACTTAAGCACTTGGGTACCACCTTGACTTTTACCCCAGTGACTCATTTCTCTCTCTAGCCAGCATTTCTTCTCTGATCCACCTCAAAATAATATTATGAATATTTTTCTTAAATGAAAAACATTCATTTTCCCTCCCAAAACCCTAACTAGCCCATTGTGTTCCAAAGCAACCCCAATTTTTCTTGCCCAAAAAAATCTGAGAAAATTACCAAATATTCTTTGAACCCTAGGGCACCTTGCTGAGCAAAAATATTGCATCACTTTTTGGAATATTTTTGCTACAGAAAATAATTTCTGTTCTGGACAAAAATGGTAGTTTCTACAGCAACTACCATTTTATTTGCTCAAATGCTGCTGAATTTTCTTATGGATCACTACCCTCCTAGATGATTGCTAACCTCCAAAGCCCAGCTCCCAACTCTTAATATTTGGACCACAGTAAGCTCTCAAAGTTACTGTCCAGAAACTTACCAGGAAGTGAAACCCCAACTTACCGCGCTTGAGCTCAACTCAAAGTGTTGTAACCACTCAAACCACTTAGGACTACACGCCAGACATGAAGTTTAAGCTTAGCACGGCCCGATGTCATAGTTCACGCGGTGACCGTGTTCGTCCAGGCGTGCTGGCATACGGCCGACGCGCTCTGCGATGCGCCCGAGCTGCTGTTGAGCGCGTGCTCGCTTCCCCGCCTGCCGCGCCTTGCCAATCTTCGCCACGATCATCGTCCCGACCCCCTTAACTCCCTCCTGGCGCTCGCCGACGCCGGAGCTTGCCGCAGCGAGCAAGGGCGCGGTCCGGCCAACCCAAAAGTGCGCTGCCACTGTGTTCGTCGCCACCTTCTCGCTCCTGTGCTCGTCTCCGCTCGCCCACAGTGCCCGCGTGAGCTGCGTCGCCTTCCCCCCCTCTCACTGACGTCGTTCGTCGTCGGGCGCCGTGTCCAGGTGTTCTCCGGCGGAGCCGGAACCCCTCACCTCGCTCGGCTATAAATATAGCCCTCCCCAGCATTCTCGAGTATCATCCACTCCTCTCACACACTCCACAAGCCAGTAGGAAGCTGTAGCCCGGCCGGGCAGGCCGCGGGCCGCCGTCCCCGAGCTCGAGCTCGCCGACGATCCCCTCGGGTCGTATCCGCAGCTCCAGCCCCTCCCAGGCTTGAGCCACCCTTCCAGGGCCTCCGCCGTGCTTCGGTGGTGCCGTCCTGCCCGATTGGAGCCACTGGTGCCGCGTCTGGTCGCCGTCGTCTCCAACTCCGGTGACCCCCGCTCTCTGTTGCCGCTGGAGAGGTTGTTTCCGACGCCGTCCGACCACCCCTAGCTAATCTACGGGTACGGGCAGGTGCGCCTTCGTCTTCTCCTTCGATCCATCCCTCTAGCTCGGGCCAAGATGCCCTCCTCGCCGGCATGTGCTTCGGCGGAGCCCCGCCGGACTCTATTTCCCCCTTCCCCTCCCTCTCACCTGGCTAGCGGGGCCCGCTAGTCGGCCACTCTGGCCGCGCCCGAAGCGGTACGAGTGGTGGCGCCCCGCGGGGTTTACGCCTTCGACGTCACCCCCCCAGTTCTGTTTTATTTAAATCAAATTCAAAATATTCCAGAGAGCCTTAAATAGCCACAACTTTTTAACCACAACTCTAAATGAATTGATTCTTTTTTGCATTGTGTTCTTTATGAAAAGATGTAGCAGCTCACCAAAAATGAGATTTTTCTCTGCTGTCTAGATTTTCTGGTGAATTTCAGAATGTTTCTTGATGTTTTCTTTTTGTGTTTATAATTTTTTTCAGAAGGTGAAGCTTGTCTTGAGGATCACCAGGAGGAGTGTGAACCTCATCTGCACTAAGGCAAGCCACAACAACATTTTCATGGTGCCATTACTATATTTGTGATTTTGCAACTTGAACAAATGGTTTAATCCATGCATTTAAATCACTAAAATAAATATTTATATTTTGTTGGATGCTTTTTTGAGTTGATATGCTTAGTTTACAAAAGTTTGAAGCTAACTAAGTTTGGCTAATTCATTAGAAGTGTTTTTCTTGAATGAGAAAAATGAAATATGCTATAGTAAAGATTCTGTTTAAATTTGATGATTAATCATAACCAGAGAGGTGTTATGAGTTATTGATATCTATGCTTAGTGTTTGATATAGTTGACCCAGTTATTTCCGTTGATATATGATGCATATGTTAGTGTTGCATTTTCATGGCATATCATGACACTTGTTATTTTCACTCTAAGTTGAACCTGTTAAAAACTCAACTTTAAGATATCGTTGATCGGGTCATGGTGCCACTGAATCGAGTTTTTCCCAGTGTAACCACATTTGCCTTTATGGGAAGGCCTTTATTCGGTCTGTTGTCATGCCTCTGGTCGGTGCCTCCAACGAGGGAAGTTTATGGGCGTGCATTACCCTGGCCCGGTAAGCAGACATAACCTTGTGTGTCCGTTGTTGTTATGGTACCTTGTCCCCGTTTGGGACTGTTTATGTTTTGCCACGACGGTGGCCGTTGGTGTCTTTGGTAGACATGGGGCCACCCAGGACTAGCCCAGTGGGGAGTAAGTAGGAGTGGCCTGGAGAGTGTCATGGCAATGGAGGGGTTTCATCAGAATGCCGTTGGTCCACCCGAATGGGAGTGCGAGGCCATGGGTTCCATGGTGTGGGTACAGTGCGCTACCTCTGTAGAGTGTATTCAATCTATCGATAGCCGAGTCCACGGTTACGGACACGCTCGAAACTAGGTCACACCATGGGTCAATGCTTAATTAATTTTGCACACTAAGATATGAACCTTGCACTGTTGAGGAGATGATGGTTGAGAAACCATCTTGATGATGGAGACCAAGTTGTTGGTCAGTTTGTGACCTCAGAAAGAACACCGTTTGGTTACGAGGTAACCCGATCAAAGACCGAGATGGTTGGTCTGTTTGTGATCCAGGAGCGATCATCATTTTGTAAGCAAGTCCAAGGGACTTATATCACGAGATCATGATCACTGCATTCCTGATATGACTTTGCATTAGTGATTCAATTCGTTAATTATCATGATATTGCTTGTCATTATGTTTATGTTTGTTGTGAGCTTGCAAGTACATTCAATGTACTGACCTGGCGTGTCATGCCAGCTTTCAGGAAAGTCTCGTTGGAAAGGAGTGCTGTCCGAGTCTAGATCGTGTCCACATCGGTGTCCCTGTGCTATGGTGTTCCACTTCCACGTCGTTCCGCTGTCGCGTAGTTGTCATGAACGAGGCCCCCTTTATGTTCACTAAATAATGTACATATTGTTCAACTGCACCGTGTGTGCCGCTTGGCCTCGCAACTCGTTGTAATATGAACCTTGTTCCGTTAGCATCAATAAAGCGGTTGTTTTCTGTACCAAGATGTTGTGTGTTGCCAGAAGACATGGTCTCTGGGCTGGCAATACATGGTAAACCGGTTGCTATGAGCCGGGGTGCCACAGTGCGAGCGGAGTCTGGTGCGCAGGCTGACCGAGAAGCGTGCAAGCTGTCCTCCAATGCACAGACTCACCGGGAAGAGTGCGAGTTGTCCGTTGCGCAGGCTCACTGGGAAGCGAGCCCTTTGACTTCCATGGTCGTCCGCCTTCCTCACCATTAATGGCACCCGAGCCGCTGTTTAATACGGGCGGCCTTACTGTTCGCCTCCCATTCCCCTCCCTCCCGCAGACCTCCACCAACGCCATGGCGCAGAATGATCATCTGCCACTAGTCTTCAAGTTTGGTGAAGTCGATTGCAAGCCGGAGGAGATAGAAAATAAGGAGGAACGGGGCCTCATGGACATGGCCCTAAACGAGCTGGCCGCGGCGGTTGCTACCCCCGCTCCCGTCCCAGCTCCCATCCCTGCGCCCGCGCCAGTGACCATCCCCGTAGCATTGATGGGCTGGGCGCCGAGCACTATCGCAGAGCGGGAAACCGCGGGCATTAGCGAGGTCTCCACGGACCCGCGCAAGCTCGTGTACATGCCAGCGCCAGCGCCCGTGCCCGTGCGCCCCCGTCCACCCACCATGGCGCCGGCCCCCGTGCGTTTGGCTACACACGTCGCGCCCGTGCCCCTGCCTGTACGCGCCCCTCCACCCACCGCGGCGCCGGTCCCGTGCAAGCAGACACGTTAGATTTGCACGAATAAGGGAAGAGGAGTACCGTTTTCGGTTGCTAGTGCTGGGTCCTCCGGATGTCACGGCGATTTTCTTGGTTTTACCTAGGGAACAGATGTTTTGGAGGAGGGTCGAGCCTTGGACGAACCCATGGCCAAAATTGTTGACTATGTTGCGGTGGCCGTCTATCGGCGGAGGGGAAGAAGATCCGAGGTGGCGAAGGACGGTGTAGCGGGAACAGCTCCGGTGCGGTGGACAGTGGCGAAGTTGGAGCGGCAGCGGTGAAGCGCAAGACGGCGTGGCTGAACTGGCTCGGGTATGGACAGCTTGGCCTCGGCTTCAACTACTAGCCATGGAGGGTGTTGCGGCTGCGGTTGCGGTGGACGACGACATCGGGGTATCGGCTCCGGCGTGATGGAGGAGGGCGGCGGTTGATGGGTGGGATGCGGTGGCGGACAGAGGACGCCAGGGTATCGCGGCTGGTGGAGAGGTAGTTTTGGCGCCCACGGAGTACGAATGGGGAATTGGACCGGGGGGCGGGGGCGGGGGGAGCTAAGGGAGAACCATGTTTCGGTCTGGGACGCGCTTGTTTTTGTTTTTTATTCAACAGATGGGACACGCTTGTTTGAAATTTGGGGAAAGTACAAACTTTGCCCCCCTCTTAAATTTCAGATCTAATGCGGGTTGAGGGTAGGATGGTAATCCCAAGTGTCCCTGAAGGAAATATGCCCTAGAGGCAATAATAAAGTTATTATTTATTTCCTTATATCATGATAAATGTTTATTATTCATGCTAGAATTGTATTAACCGGAAACATAATACATGTGTGAATACATAGACAAACAGAGTGTCACTAGTATGCCTCTACTTGACTAGCTCGTTAATCAAAGATGGTTATGTTTCCTAGCCATAGACATGAGTTGTCATTTGATTAACGGGATCACTTCATTAGGAGAATGACGTGATTGACTTGACCCATTCCGTTAGCTTAGCACTCGATCATTTAGTATGTTGCTATTGCTTTCTTCATGACTTATACATGGTCCTATGACTATGAGATTATGCAACTCCCGTTTACCGGAGGAACACTTTGTGTGCTACCAAACGTCACAACATAACTGGGTGATTATAAAGGTGCTCTACAGGTGTCTCCAAAGGTACTTGTTGGGTTGGCGTATTTCGAGATTGGGATTTGTCACTCCGATTGTCGGAGAGGTATCTCTGGGCCCACTCGGTAATGCACACCACTATAAGCCTTGCAAGCATTGCAACTAATGAGCTAGTTGCGGGATGATGTATTACGAACGAGTAAAGAGACTTGCCGGTAACGAGATTGAACTAGGTATTGAGATACCAACGATCGAATCGCGGGCAAGTAACATACCGATGACAAAGGGAACAACGTATGTTGTTATGCGGTCTGACCGATAAAGATCTTCGTAGAATATGTGGGAGCCAATATGAGCATCCAGGTTCCGCTATTGGTTATTGACCGGAGAGGTGTCTCGGTCATGTCTACATAGTTCTCGAACCCGTAGGGTCCGCAAGCTTAACATTACGATGACGGTTATATTATGAGTTTATGTGTTTTGATGTACCGAAGGAGTTCGGAGTCCCGGATGAGATCGGGGACATGACGAGGAGTCTCGAAATGGCCGAGACGTAAAGATCGATATATTGGACGACTATATTCGGACTTCGGAAAGGTTCCGAGTGATTCGGGTATTTTTCGGAGTACCGGAGAGTTACGGGAATTCGTATTGGGCCTTAATGGGCCATACGGGAAAGGAGAGAAAGGCCCCAAAGGGTGGCCGCACCCCTCCCCATGGACTAGTCCGAATTGGACTAGGGAGGGGGGCGCCCCCTTCCTTCTTTCTCCTTCTCCCTTCCCTTCTCCTATTCCAACAAGGAAAGGAGGAATCCTACTCCCGGTGGGAGTAGGACTCCCCCCTTGGCGCGCCCTCCTCCTTGGCCGGCGGCCTCCCCCTTGCTCCTTTATATATGGGGGCAGGGGGGCACCCCATAGACACAACAATTGATCGACGATCTTTTAGCCGTGTGCGGTGCCCCCCTCCACGATATTACACCTCGATAATATCGTAGCGGTGCTTAGGCGAAGCCCTGCGTCGGTAGAACATCATCATCGTCACCACGCCGTCATGCTGACGAAACTCTCCCTCAACACTCGGCTGGATCGGAGTTCGAGGGAGGTCATCGAGCTGAACATGCGCTGAACTCGGAGGTGCCGTGCGTTCGGTACTTGATCGGTCGGATCATGAAGACGTACGACTACATCAACCGTGTTGTGTTAACGCTTCCGCTTTCAGTCTACGAGGGTACGTGGACAACACTCTCCCCTCTCGTTGCTATACATCACCATGATCTTGCGTGTGTGTAGAATTTTTTTGAAATTACTACGTTCCCCAACAGTCCCAAATAGTGGGCGGGAGCGATTTTGGCCGCGCGCATGTGTGCTTAGGCGGCCATTGTGTATGAATGTTTTTTGGAGGCGGTTGCGTGGCGTCTAGATGAAGCTACAAACCTACCCCGGTTTAGACCTTTGGACGTCGGGCCGGTAGGTTTCACGGGTCGGAGTTAAAAAAGTAATTTCCTTCAACCAAACATTGGTCTCACGCGGTTTCGGGCGAGTAGCGGCTCTTTTGGAGCTTCGTTTGAAATTTTGAAATAGAAGCATTCACGTTTAGAGTACTCTTGAACTTTGAGGATTGACCTAAATAGACAACGTTAAATTTGACCTTGTGTGTTTGAAAACCTCATTAAATTATGTGCTTCTTTTTGAAATTTTGACACATGAAAATCCTATAACTACAATTATTTTGGAATGGATGAGGTAAATTTGAATCTATTTTGTACACGGCTATATATGCTATTATGTACAAAAGCAGAGCAAAGATTGGTGCCCCCATAATTTAGGTATGATTTACAAATGCCATGATATCAAATTCAAATAATTGAATGAACTTCATGTTGAATTCGAATTTTTTAAACCACCTTAAGTTGAATTCAAATGTATGATTGTTCATAGCTAGCTAGTTATAATGTTCATTGTGTAACTTTTGTATGTATACTGTGCTTTACACACAACATGAACTATACTCACGTTTATATTCGATTGCTAAAGCGATGCATTGTCTGGAGTTCAAAATACTAACTATGTGAATCAATTATGTCGAATAATAACATAGACATGCTCAAATTCGATAAAATATAGATGTTTGATGGATCAATGACCGTTCTGTACGTGAAATCAAAAATCATGATCCCATCCTAATATTTGGATACAATTTATATTTTTAATCAATGTGTACATTAGCCTTTTACGTGTAGTTTCACTCTCCATCGGTGGTCTCTCACACATGCTCACACACTCTCTCCCGAGGTGTCTTTCTCGCAGACATGCTCTCGATATAACCCTCCCTCCCTCTCGTAACCATTTACGACTGTTCTCACTAACCTTTATCACAAGCACTCTTCCTCTCACAAGCATACAAACGCACAATCCCCATCGAACCTTTCTATATACATAGACCTGCCTACGTGTCTCCCGTACGCACATTATCTTTAGGCCTGTCTCTCACGCATTGTCTCCACCTCTCTTCCTAATCGACGAGTATGATTCTAGCAGAGCATTTTGTAGGATGCCCCTTAAAGTTAGGTTGGATGGATAGTAATATCAGAGATAAGGGGTTACCTTAGTCCGAGGACCTAGGGTTACAAATCCTAGCCGGCTTTGTCAGTGGACACAGAGTCCTTCATGACTCTGCTATCTTTGTCTTGTACGACTAGTCCTCCATGGGTCTCCCTAAATGCGTCACGGGCCGAACAAATGTGGCGCAGGACGGAACCGAACCAAGGGCCTCACCTCGGCCCACCGAACCTCACGCGGTGCCACACCCTCTGCCCCCAGGCCTCGTTATCTTCTCACACCCACACATACCAACACAGACACCACACAAAAAAATTTCTCCTCGTGCCTCTATCCCCTCCCCCCTTGCATATACACACTCAAGGGCATCTCTCGCCGTGACATCATATTCGTCTCTCTCTCTCTAGACCTCTCTCATT